>NW_028248014.1:0-91406 GCF_964263255.1 Lissotriton vulgaris
GGTCAGCCTAGTTCCTGCCACAGGAAACGGCGCAAAACGCAACGTGGTCACACCTCAATTTCGAAGTGAAAAATGACCCTTTTTTGGCGAAGTGCCTAGCTGTAGTTTTTGAACCCTAGCTCTGCCGGCACCTAGGGAAACCTGGCATTCTGTTACCCACAAACCCTTGCAAACTTAAACAATAGTCAAAAAAACACATTTTCTCCACATTTCTGTGGTGAAAAGTTCTGGAATCTGCAAACCTTAATTTTAGCTGAAAAAATAAATTTTTTCACACATTTTCATGTGGGAAAGTGTGGCATCACCGGGCTCACACAAATTTCCTACCACCCAGCGCACCCCAGGTCTCTTGATAAAAATGGTGCCTCACTTGTGTGCGAGGCGAAGGACCCAGGACAGGCGAGGCCCCAAAATATTTTTTGATAGGCAATGTCAATGTCGCCTCAAGTGGGACGGATATACTCAGACTTGAGTCCCGTGCTCTCCAGGCCACTGGAATCAAGCTATCCTGGCTGATGACGGCTGATAGCCAAAAACCGGTACTAGGATGCTTGATTTCGGGCTAGGGAAGACATGGCTTGGCAGTTCAGGCAGGACTGTTTCCATGAGGCACAGGCTCAAGACTGATTTGCATATTGCCATGTCTGAACTGGGGTGGTGTGGCGAGCAAAATAACGATGGATTAAATCCAGATCTGTGACTGGGGGTGAATGTTTTGCCATTGTGCAACATTCTGTCCATCAATTGTTGTTTTTGCATTTGTCACCCCGAGTGGGATGGGTACGCTTACACGTGAGTCCTGTGCTCTTCATGCCACTGGAATCAAGCTGTCCTGGCTGATGATGGCTGATAGCCAGAAACCGGTCCTAGGATGCTTTATTCAGATCCATGGAAGACATGGTTTTGCAGTTTGGGCTGGACTGTTCCCATGAGGCACAGGGTCAAGACTGATTTGCATATGGCCATGTCTGAACTGGGGTGGTGTGGTGAGCAAAATAACGATGGATTAAACCCAGATCTGTGACTGGGGGTGAATGTTTTCCCATTGTGCAACAATCAGTGCATCAATTGTTGTTTTTGCATTCATCACCCCGAGTGGGACGGGTATGTAGGAACATTAAACTAATTTAGAGTAAATAGTACAAAATACATTCACTTACCAAGCACATACAACTACACAAGCTGCGAAACCAGCAGTAACAAAACCGCAACCTACAACAATCCAAACAGCAAAAAAGCCTTGAACTAGAATAAAATAGAGAAATAAAAAGATTACTATTACATTTGACAAACAATATAACAATTAAAATTATAACACACAATGTTGCGACCAAAATGGACATTCGGCCAGATGGGCCTTTAAATAGGGCTGAGACCAATGGGGATTAGGTGAGGTTTTCCACCAAGACACTGGTTATATTTTTGGATGTTTTTTTCTGCCTGCCCCCCTTGGTGCCAGTCGGTCTTTTTTTTGTCCTTACTGTACACACCCCCCCCAGCCGGGGGCAGTAAGGACAAAAATAAGACCGACTGGCACCAAAGGAGGCGGGCATAAAAAAACATCTAAAAATATAACCACCTTTGGAAGCGAACCTCGCCAAAGGGCTCGCTTCCACACACTACAAAAAACAATCCCTAGGGCCTACTGGGCCACAAATGCCAAAAAAACATTCAGCTCTGGGGCACATAAACCTCAACAAGAAATGCTCCCCTTTGCCCCCTTGCCCAAGGGGTTGCTTCCATCCAAATTTACATGCCCCCAAATAAGTTGCTTCCATCCTAATGAAATTGACCATAAATACATTCCTTCTGCCTAGTGGCATTTTTCTGCCCTCGGGGGCAAAACGGCCCAAAAAATGGGCCAATTTGCCCTCCAGGAGCCCGGAAAATCAATAATTACATTGTCCCCCAACTCGAAGGTGACCCTTGCCCAAGGGGTCCCTTCTAATGCTCTAAATTTAAATCCCTGGTGCTAGTGGGGGCATTTCCGCTGCACAATCGCGCACTGTGCGCGATCGTGAGGCAGAAATGCCCTGCATAAAGACGTCAGGGGAGAGGAAAATCTCTTTCCTCTCCCCTGATGCCTCGATGATTTCCCTAACCCCCCACGGGTCCAAGGACATTCACCTGGTTCCCCCGATGCTCAGGAAGCAAATGGCTTCCCTAGCGTGGGGGACTTCCTGATGACGTCAGCGCAATCTGTGCGCGCTGTCGTCATGGGTTACCCATGGGGGGGTCGGGGGTGGCAGGGGAAGCTCTTCAGCTGCCACCCCCCTTTGTGGAGGCGAAATCGGACACCCGTGGTGGGAGCGCCAGCGCTTCCCCAGAGGGTGAGGCCCATGATGAGCTGCACTCATCATCAGCACACGTCCACTGTGAGCCATGACGAGTCCAGCTCGTCATCTGTAGGGAAGGGGTTAAAGATGTAGGGCCATATATATATGAGCCCATTTGCATTGTGTGTGCACCACACAATGTGGTACATGCTCAACGCAAGTGAAAAAAAAGATTTGTGAAGCCATGTAACACCACTTTACGTGGCCCTAAGTGGCTCCCTAATTCTTGAGTTAAGCAACACATAACAAATTTCTGCATTGTCTTACTCTACTCTATGGAGGTGTTCCATGGGCATTTCAAGGATGTTCCCATGCAACTAACATGGATTTTCACCCATTCCCAGATGTATCTGAACTGGTAAACCTGGGAATGCCTAACAAGAACATAAAGCGATTCCGCTGCACTCCTGGGTAATCAAATTTCTCAAGTGGGGTTTTGCAAAGAAAGTACAGTCTTCTAGGGTGCTCAGGGTAATGCTCTTGCTGTCCGGGAAGAGCTGAAAGTAATAAGTACTCGTGACAACCTTGTGAGCACAAGGTGGTTGACCTGAGCACTCCTATGTGCTTTAATGAGCAACAGGTTAATCCAAATGTAATGTTCAAAAAGTTTTATTCACTTTTTCACAATAAATTAGTGTTTTCACCATGAATATCCAAGGTACTCCTCGTATAATGGAAACTGTGGCAAATTTTTCATTGTATAAACTGTTCCAAGAATTCAAATTCAAATAACATCAAATGCATACTATATGCAAACAATATCCTTAGCTGCATTATAGCAGACAGCCAAATGCCCCTCATTCTGGATTTGATACATCTAGATCAAAACAGGTTCATTCATATTAGAGGTGTTTACTCTATATTAGAACATTGGAATGTTGGGAGCTCTATTGAAAACAATGGAGTGCTCTGGGCTTATAATGGCTGTTATAAGCCTGGAGCTCCAACATTCCAATGTTTCTTATGGGCACATGCATCAACCTATTTAGGAAGTGCAAACTGTGCGAATCGGTAAATTCGGCCGTTTGCACTTCCTAAATACATTTTTGGGATGCATCAAACACTTTTTCAATATTCGCATGTTTTGCATTTCTTAAAAATGCGAATGAATTTAAGGAATCGCATTTGTGCGATTCCTTATCAATTAAAAAAAAAAAATTGAACTTTGAAATTGGAAGTGCAAATTAACACGTGGTTGACCCTCGTGTTAATTTGCGAAAATCTTTCAAAATGCAAAAAAATGCATTTTTTACACTGTCATGTTACAGACACACATGTCCTTTGGACATGTGTGTTTGAAACATGCACTTTCAAATACATTTCAGGGGTGCAGGGGGGGGGGGTCCTTTGGACCGCCCCTGCACCCTTGGAAATTGCGAATTCGTAAATGCCTTCCCATTGACTCCTATGGGCCTTTTGGCCCATAGGAATCAATGGGATTTGCGAAAAAGCAGTTAGCAATTCGGTATTTATTTGCGATTCGGTAAAAATTGCGATTTTTACCGAATCTCAAATAAATACCGAAAAAAATGATGCATAGCATTTTGCAATTCTTAATTTGCGATTCGGTAATTTTTGCAAATTAAGAAATGCAAAATGTATAAATGATGCATGTGCCCGTTTGTTCACAGCTCTGGCTGTGAACAAAGGTTTCAGGGAGCCTGAGGGGATTCCAATCCCCTCACACTTCCAAAAGGACTTGTTTTTTGTTAGAACATTCTGCCCTCTAGCGACAGAATGTTCTAATAGCCTTATAGCCCTTCGTAGATGGGCTATACCGCTATTAAAGTCCCTCCCCTTTTTCTCAATTTAGTAGTAGTAAAGTTAGGACTCCTAACTTTACTACTACTAAATTGAGAAAAATCGTAATTTTAGGACTTTCAGTATTCACAGAAGGCATTTAGGAGTCCCAAAGTTAGGAGTCCTAACTGTACTACTACTAAATTGAGAAAAATCCTAATTTTAAGACTTTCGGTATTCACAGAAGGCATTTAGGAGTGCTAAAGTTAGGAGTCCTAACTTCTGTGAATACTGAAATGAGTAAGTTCATTCTGTGAATACCAAAAGTAGTAAGTGCATTCTGTGAATGCCAAAAGTAGTAAGCTCATTCTGTGAATACCAAAGGTAATAAATGCAATCTGTGAATACCAAAACAGTAGTAAGTTTAGGATTGAGTCTTAAGTTAATTCTGTGAATCGGGCCCATTGTGTGCACAAAAAACTCGACAAAGCTTTGTGTACATGGGGTCAAGGCTTTTGACACATCTGTTTAGATACTCAAGAGTCTAAGGGGCATATTTACAAGGATTTTACTCTGAACTATCCCCACTTTACCGCATCAAAAGTGGTGACAGAATTGACACCCCATTCACAAGCTGGTGCTAACTGCAGATAACACCAGTATTCCCGCGATAACTGCCCCCGAATTAATCTCCACGGTGGGCACCACCAACTAACAGTAATGAGATGCAGAGTAGGCGTTCCCGTGCAAAAACACACTAGAAAACCACAACATTACATTCACAACGAACTGCCAGATCTGCGAAGCAAAGGAAAAATAGGACATAAACTGCGTTAGTACCAGGGATTTTACACCTGCCTTTTGCTGGTGTAAAGCAGGACGACTACCTACACCATGGAAGGGAACACTGCTAGGAGCCTTTTAAGATGCAGGTATTCCAGAGGGAAGGTGTCCGCCTAGGTTAGCACCACTAAAATGACAGTATTTTTACTTAAAACAAATGGTCAGACTTCGAGGAAGCTGATTGCCGCGGTCACCGTGCTGCCAGTCTCACAGTCACACCTGGCTTCCAGCAGGGGCAGTGTTGGCGCGGGAGCTAAAAGTAGTGATGATGGGACTTAGCAGCCGATTATCAGCCATTCACAACGTATAACCGGCTACCGCAGGATTTCAATGCGCCATCGCGATGATTAGTGCATGGGTTTTGACACCCCTTCCCTAATACTATCGCCATGTACTGCAGGCTTGAAAATAGCCCACTAACATGGCGATATTAATCAGGGTTAGTCCGTGTTAACTATTCTGCCAATAAATTACTAAGGCGATAGTTATTGCACGTTCTTGTGAATATGGACCGAGATGTTGAATTACAGTTTGATGTCTAATAGTTCTGGGGAGGGGTGGGGGGCTGTAGTGGGGATAAAAACTTGCCTTTCTTTTTGTTCAACTATCTCTTTAGACAATTCAATGTAATATTCAGATATTGTGAGGCGAAACTTGTCAGAATTTTGTAACATGAAGGCCGTATGAAAGATCAAATGACAAATACTATTTTATAGCATTTGTAAACAAAATAACAGCGCATCAGCTGTCCCAGTTCTCGCTGAAACTCAGCAGGGCAGTGAGTTGTCATTCTCTGCAGCTCATCCTGAAGCATTATGGATGTTCTGTGGTCAGACATCACTTGTCTTTACTTTAGTGACGCAGGAATATTGTTTGTGCAATAATTTATAACCTTTGGGTATCAGTCACGGTCCACATTGTATTCTCATTTCTTTCTGCTCTTTTCTATTTATCTGTCATTTTTGCTGTCTCTGCCTGCCCTCTCTCATGACAAGTGCGGAGAATCACGCCGTGCAAACTTAGGACCCGGCCTCTCCGGACCCCGCCCGCCCCTGGTCTCTGGTGGTTGGTCGGGCGGACGGCCCAATCGGCGTCCGACCGACCCGTTTCTGGTCCGGCGATATCGCGTGACCTGGGGGTCAGAGGGTGGAGACTCTGGGCCTATTTAGGGTCAACTCTCTGTGACTGGGTTCTCTGTTCCCGCTATCATTCTTGGATACCTGACTGCTCACGCCGGCACCTGGCCATTCTTGTGATCCTGGCCGGCTTTCCAAAACTCTAGAAGCAGAAGGATCGAGCATCGTTCGTGTAGCCAGGTAAGGGGTCGAGTGCCTCGGGGGGCCTCGTGGGCAGCCGTGAGTCACGGTGGGTGCTGGGAAGGGATTGGAGTGTCGCTGCCTTACGGGGCTTATGGCTGTGTGCGGGGATCCTCGTGGTGCGGGCTCCTGCCAGGCGGCGTGAACGGTGCTTAGGGGTGCGGGAGCAGGGAACTTGGGGCGCGTTAGGTGCTATAGCAAGGTAGTGCGAAGCGCGATATAGTTAGCATGGCGCCAAAAAAGGGAGGACAAAAGCAAAAGGATTCTGAACCTGAATTAGCACAGATTATGAAATTGCTGCTAAAGACGTTGAGCAAGGAGGCTCCCGAAAGCGGGGATGAGAGCGATTCTGCAGGAAACTGCCACTAAAGCAGTGATAATGGACTTGATATTATGGTGTAGAGAATTCCAATAGAAGCCCATGTTAACACCTGAACATGGGCTTCTATTTGAATTCTCAAGGTCATATTATCAAGCCCATTATTGCCGCTTTAGCGTCAGTTTCCTGCCGCTAAAGCGGTGATCATTTTTACGCCATTCCTTGATAATATACCCCTTAGTTTGCCTTTTGAAAGAGAGAACACGTAAACCTACTCTCTCTTTTAAAATGCAAAGTAGAATGTTTTTCCCCACGGGGAGCTGCATATTAGCAGGTCCCCATGTGCAAAAGCAATGGCGGCTTCCAAAGGACGCAGGTAGCTGACTGAGACCATAGGGACATTAGGCCTTCACCCACAGTCCCCAACGTTGTATCCCATGGGATGGGATCCCGAAAAAGAATAAAAATTAATAGTAGGTGATATTTTTTTTTACGGTAAAATTAGGAGTCTGTAATGGGCATATTTACTAAGACAGCGTTAAAATGTTCTGCTGTATACCTGGGCTTCTATTGGAATTCTCACAAATTCTCAAAAGCATATTATTAGGCCCATTATGGCCGCTTTAACTGCACTTTCTTAATGCTAAAGGCGACGATAATTTTAACGCTGTCCTTGTAAATATGCCCACAATATTGTGAGAAATACAGCGATAATTCATGCTCGCAAGTGAAAAACTTGTTAATATAAGATTGTGGACTTAACATAACAATCCACCTCATATATTAAACATGCTTAAGAACAGATGTTAGGATCCGACATAAACTACAATTAGCAACAGTTTGCTGTAGGTCCTCAAATCCAAGGCCGCCTTGTAAATACAACTCTGTTGTCATACCTCCCTCTTCATTTTTATATTGTCATAGAAACACCTACTTTGCCACTGAGAATGCCTACATTGCAACTCATTGGAGATACAAGGTGAGTCCTTAGCAAACCGGCTGCTAACATGCATTAATGCATCTTAGCGTCACCTAGTAAATAGAGCGATATAATTTTCACTGCATTTTTGGGTTTTTTAAAAAAATGAGGTGAAATGACACTTGTTAATATGCACTCAAGTTTGCTATGACACAGCAGGAACCTCGACTCCCACCCTGCCATAGCAAACAGCAGTGTCCCGGGGGTAGACGCTCCTGGGAGGTGGTGTTCCCCAAGGCTTTCGACTGCTCCAGAATGAAGACCACGTGGCCCCCCTCCCAAAATGCAAAAAACCCCAGAGGGTGGTAATCCTGGGGCTTAGACGGACCTTTGAGCTCCGTCACCCATTTTTTTTTGTAGCACTGAGGAATGGCTGTCTTCGGGCTAAAGTGCCCTTCTGGACCCCCATTAAATGTAATATTTTAGACCCCGGGATTTGGCGCTCCCAGGTAGCTAATTTGTAAAAAAGCACAAGAGCCCCCGCTTCGTTTTAATTTTTATTATGGCGGATCCATGCACCCAACTCACATTTCTCAATTTAAAAAAAAACATATTTTTTGGGGGGCACTAAGGGTCCTTGTGGGACCCCCCCCCCCCCCCCCAAGCAGGTCAAGAAGATCAAAATATTTCTTACCTGCCTCTTTATATATTTATGGCTTGGCAGTTCGGGCTGGACTGTTCCCATGAGGCACAGGGTCAAGGCTGATTTGCATATGGCCATGTCTGAACTGGGGTGGTGTGGAGTGCAAAAAACGATGGATTTAGGCCAAGATCTCTGTACTGGGGTGAATGTATGACATTGTTCTGCATTCTGTCCATCAACTGTTGTTTTGCATTTGTCACCCCGAGTGGGATGGGTATGCTCAGACGTGAGTCCCATGCTCTCCACACCACTGGAGTCAAGCTATCCTGGCTGAAGATGGTTGATAGCCAGAAACCGGTCCTAGGATGCTTGATTCCGGTCCAGGAAAGACATGGCTTGGCAATTCGGGCTGGACTGTTCCCATGAGGCACAGGGTCAAGGCTCATTTGCATATGGCCATGTCTGAACTGGGTGGTATGGAGTGCAAAAAAAACGATGAATTTAGGCCCAGATCTCTATACTGGGGTGAATGTATGACATTGTTCTGCATTATGTCCATCAACTGTTGTTTTGCCTTTATATATTTTGAACACTTGTCCCACTATTTTCTAGATCCTTGTTTCTACAGAGGCACAAAATGGCTGCCAACACTTCCTGGTTTTTAATGTTGACAACTACTTCACAGTCAATTAGCGAGTGATCGGGACGGTGTCCTTAGAGTGCGCACAAAATGAGCGGATCCACTGAGGCCATAGATATATATGAACTTTTAATTGAAATTGTCTCAGGAACTACTGAACAGATTTACACCATTTAAGCAAAAGGCATGAGGCTGAACCAAGGACTATCACTTTTCCAAATTTGGTGTAATTCCATTCAGCCGTTCGGGCTGTAGCCGTGATGAACAGTTTCTATGGAAAATTGCGTGGGGAAAACACGTTTTGGGACCCCCTTTTTTTTCGGCCCCCGCTTCAAATGCAATATATATATTTTTTTTACTGCGTACGGCGGATCCATGCACCCAGCGCACATTTCTCAGTTTAAAAAAATATATATATATCTTTTTGGGGCCCTTGAGGTCCTTGTGGGACCCCCTAAGCAGGTCTAGAGGGTCAAAATATGTCTTACCTGCCCCCTTTATACGTTTTGAACACTTGTTCCACTAATTTCTAGATCCTAGCTTCTACAGACAAACAAAATGGCTGCCAACACTTCCTGGTTTCGAATGTTGACAACCACTTGACAGCCAATCAGCATTCAGCGCTTAATCAGGATGGTGCACTTATAATCAGTGCGGATCTACTGAGGCCAGAGATATATATGTACTTTTAATTGTAATTTTCTCAGGACCTACTGAACAGATTTAAACCATATAAGCAAAAGGCACAAGTCAGAACCAAGGACTACCACTTTTGGTGAAATTTCGTTCAGCCGTTCGGGCTTTTGCCGCGATGAACGGTACCTATGGAAAATTGCATGGGAAAAACACGTTTTGGGACCCCCTTTTTTCTCAGCCCCCACTTCACGAATCACCCCAAGACTTCAGGATAGGAGAGGACTGGAGCGCCCCACCAGTTTTAAAAGTTTCGTGAAGATTCATCAACCAGCGTTGGTACGTCTAGCAAGCGCCACAGAACTGCATTGCAGAGAGGTGTAAAAAGGGGAATGGCTTCTGAACACCTGTTTGCAACGCAGCTCCCTGGCGCATACTGGAGATACCTCTTGGGCTTGTTGGCCTTCAGGGACACTCAGTATTGAAAGGGAATTAAATAACTTACAACTCGTCACAGTAATATGTGACATCATCAGCAGTGGATTTCGGGCACACGAGTTATAGTTAGCAGAACTAACTATAATGGAGAAATGTCAATGGTTTTTTACGAGTAAAATGTCCAGCTAACTATACCAGCCCTGAAACCTATGTTTTTTTCAGTGAATATATATATATATATATAGCGGGTTCCACTGACACAAAAAAATTGTTGGACGCAATGAATGATCGGTTAAGTAAACATGAAGAGAAAATAAAAATTAGAAAGGCGCACAAATTTGCAAGAGATCAAGTAGATTACACCAACGGACAAATATTTACTTTTGCCCGAAAATATAGTGCCATCAAGAGACAGGAATTCAGCAAAAAAGTATCAACAACCTCGCCACATTAAGCAAAGACTCCTGATTTGAGATCAAGTGAAAATGAAGAATTGACAAGAGCTGATACTATCTCTATAACTAGTGATTCTAGTTGTGATTCTGATTTTTCCAGACAGTCTGCTCCGACCACAATAAACCTTGAACAAGAGATGGATTTTTTAGTGGAGGAGAAGTTGCAGACTTTGAGACCGAGACAAAAGAAACAAGGAGAAAAAGAAAAAAACAGTGAAGACGAGAGAGGAAACGCAAGTGCAGACAAAGATCAGCAAAAGAAAAAGAAAAAAATCACTTGGAAGAGGAAGTGAAAGCAATTGATAACAGTATCGTCAATCTATCTTCAGTCGTGCTAACTGAAGAACCATTATTGTCTTTAGGTTAAGCTTTTGTCCAGGTCAAAGTTTCAACTACGCAAACACTCATATTGACGTATTTTGCTTTATAAGAAAATTGAAACTACAAAATGTCTTTACCCTGAAAGCAACAAAGGACAACTTGGATGGCGATAAAAATAATGATACTGTAAGGAACGAACAACAATTATTATCCTTTGACATACCGGATCTCCTAACTTTGAATGATCTTAATACAGCAACTTTGTCTCAACCGTCTGGACCCGATATTGGTCTGGCAAATCAAGTGCGCCTAAAGAAAATCAATGTGACGCAAAATGGAGCAGGATTGAGCCCCTATAAAGTGAAGTCAAGTTTTTTTCCTTTAATGCCTAAGGATGCAGTAGATATGTTTCATTACTGTGTTATTAATGATATTAAACAACTTTATCAACATACCAAGGGCAAAAAATAAATATAAGAACATTCATTACAAGAAGTTGGAATATGCAAACCTAATCAGAAACTCAGCGACAACAATGACATTGTAATAAAAAACTCTGACAAAGGAGGGAATTTGGGGGCATATTATCAAGGGGGTTTATCTCCGCTTTTTTGGCTTTAAAAGCCAAGAAAGCGGAGATAAAATGATCTCCCTATTACCTAGCTGTCGCTAACACCAGTTAGCGACAGCTAGTAGGAGATAGCGACCATCTTGAGCCCCGCTTTGCATGTCAGTGATATTTATCACTAATGACATGCAAAGTGGGCGTGCCAAGATGTTAGCGACTGAAAACAGTTGCTAACATCGCTATCTCCTATTACCAACTTTTGGAGATATTCGCGCTAAGCGCAAATATCTCCGAAAGCTAACACCTGCCCTGAGCAGTTCTTAGCCATGTTATCCAATGGGAGGTGGATAACATGGCTAAGAGCATTAGCTCGGTAATGCATGAATATCGCTGACTTTTCTGCGATATTCATGCTTTGCGGTGATTTTTATCGCATTTGCGTTAAACCTTGGTAATACCAAGGTTTATTTGCGGTAAAAATCGCCGCAGCTCAGCGGTAAATTTTTGTCTCTAACCAAGCAACAGCGATAATTATCGCTATTGCTTGGTAATATGCCCCCGGTTATTTGGCCAAAGAAGGACTATATTAAAGAGGCCAAGAAACTACTATGTGACAGAGAGTGTTATGAGAAAACTACCTACAAAGAGCATTCTAAAGCGAAGGAGGCTCTTTTCAAACAACTGTCATCATGGGGCAGGGAAGGGTTGATTTCTAATGATGAGTTCAAGTTAATGAATAACGAATTTCCAGTCCAGTCGGTGTTATATCTAATACCGAAAATTGACAAGGAAACAGTACCAGTGCCCGGTATGCCAATGATATCTGCTATTTGAGTCGCTGTATACCAGCATTAATCATATACAAGGAATGTCAGCTGTTGAACACGTTTTGTCTAGGAGACCATGTGAATTTTATGAACATAACAAGGCTCTCATCAAACATATTGAGTGGTGTCTAAATAACAATGTCTTCCTGTTTGAGAAGGAGTTGTACAAACAATTAAGAGGTGTGACAATGGGTTCCTGTTTCTCCCTCAGAAACGCGTGCTTACACGTTGGCTGGTGGGAGGAACAGGTGCTAAAAAAAAAACCATAAGACATGGTATCAAGAAAAAATCATTTGTTATCTCTGATATATTGATGATATTTTCATCTTATGGCAAGGAGATGAATCAGAAGCCCGTGTCTTTGTGGATGAAATTAATCAAAATTCTCTCAACTTGAAATTTACTTTCCACATTGATAAAGCTAGTGCGGAATTTTTTATTATTTTTTTTTTAAGTTTCCAAAACCTTTATTGAATCACAGAGCATGGTACATCAATGCATGAATTTCAAAAAATGATATGAGACATTAGAAAGCATACTTAGTCCATCTTCCCAAGCTGTATCGTACATATCATGAATGGAGAATTAAAGAGATTATCAAACGTTGTCCCAATCCCTCCCTCCCCCCTTGACCTAACAAGGATATATTCGTGAAAAAACAAACGTCCGTAGTAGTCCGGAGGTAGTCTACATGCATAGCAACGTACACATAGCTATGTAAGGGTGTCGCCCACCCTCTGTAACCCGCCCTTCCAATTACCAGGAGGGAAACGCATCATTCAGTTCCTGACCCTGGCCCAGCGATCTGGATTAGGTCCTACCTTGGTTGAATACAGAGCAATCCACAGATATAAATATAGGCCTAGCATCAGGTAAGCGAAATTAGAGTATGTGCCGGTAGGTATTCACCCCGATGTCTCAGTGAGTAGCGTTGCAGTGGGTAAAGCCTCCCCATCCTGACTTTCTTCTTCCTCCGCACTCAACCTTAGGAGATATGCCGTGAGTGGCGCCCATATGTTTTTCGGCTGTGATGTGAGGGGCAGGAGCTCAGCATAGTTGTGTAATCTCTCTTGCCATGTGGACAGGGAGTGAATGCCACACTTAAACTTGGGGGCGCGGCCTCTGCCCCAGCGGCATGCAATCAAACGCTTAGCAAGCAGCAGACTCAGGGCTAGGAATTTTTTGTGTATTGTGACTATAGACTGCTTGAGTCCCAACAGAGCCTTGAGTGGGCAGGGGGCGACAGTCACACCAAGCATGCTCGTTAGTCCTTCAAATACCTGATCCCAGTACCTAGCTATTTGGGGGCAAAGCCACGCTAAATGCATAAAATCAGCTCCAGGGGCGCCGCATCGGAGGCAGCAGTCAGTATCCTTTAAGTGAAACTTGTGAATTTAGCAGGTGTGTGATAGAGCCTATGAAGGAATTTTTAATGGAGTAGCCGCAGTCTGGCATTGCCAGTAATAGCTTGTGTTTGAGTGCAGCTGGTCTCCCATTGTTCGTCAGTGAGGGGCGCATCCAAGTCTTCATCCCATTCCAGTCTGGCCCTAGCAGGGGCAGTGTTGGGCGCAGTCAGCGCGTGTTTGTAGAGCATGGATATGACGTGTCGAGGGGCTTCAGGTTATACTAATGCATGATGGGGAGCAAGTGTATCTGGTTCAGCGGCGAAAGAGGGGGTTAAGACTCGCACATTTTGCCTCAGTCTGGTAAAGAGAAAGGTATCCATAGTAGAAGGTGTCACTTCCCCAAAAAATTGATCCGCTGTGCGGAATGTGCCCTGTGCGTAAAGGTCCCCCCAGCAGCAAGGAGATGAATCAGAAGCCCGTGTCTGTGGATGAAATTAATCAAAATTCTCTCAACTTGAAATTTACTTTCCACATTGATAAAGCTACTGCGGAATTTTTAGATGTGAAAATCTACATAAAAATTAGAGAATAGAAACTACTTTATATAGAAATTCTACTTCTGGTAATGCCACTCTCCACGCCAACAGTTTGCATCCCAAACATTTGATTGCCAGCCTCCCTTATGGAGAGATTTTAAGATTAAAACACATATGTAGTACTGAAATTGACTTTGCAATTTGCCTCAGCGGTATGATTGATCGATTACGAGCATGTGGTTACTCTGATGTGATAGGCAGAGTTAAGATCTAGAGAGAGCCTTTATGAGGATAGAGACCCTATGGTTGCAGTTTCGGAATCAGAGGTAGCCACAGGGGGAGAGATTGTTAAAATGAATTGTCCAAGACTAATAACATCTTTCAGTAATGAGGAGAACAATATTCGGGCCATTGTTAAGAAAAACTGGCCTCTCCTTCTAACTGATAATGTGCTTGGTTCCAGATTGTCTAGCAGCCCTACCGTAACTTTTAGAAGAGCGAGAAATATGGGGACAAGTCTAGACAAAAATAGTCCTGAAACAATCTCAAACAGTATGTGGCTTAAACCAGCTAATGGGTTTCGTAAATAAAATATTTGTAGAGCGTGCAAGTTTGGGGTTAACACTACTCATTTTTGTACTCCCTTCAGTACTCAAGATGTGGCAATTATTGGCAGTTATGATTGCAGGACGGAGTATGCTGTGCATGTACTGACGTGCACCTGTAGATTGAACTACATCGGGAGTACCAAGCTACTGGTGCACGTCAGGATTTTGCAGCATCTTCGTGCCATTTTGTCTTTGATATCGTGATTAGTAACGTAGTTCATTGGATTGCTGGCTATGGGAGGTATGTTGAATATCTCCGCATGATATATATGTTCCCTAATATCATGACACATAACAAAAGAAGATTACAATACAGAATATGATGAGTTTCTATTGGTAATAAGTTCTATATAGTTCAGAAAGCACAGAATATGTAAATATTCAAATTAGATTTTTTATATATATATATATATATATATATATTTTACCTCCTTTTTGTACTCATTTTACGGGAATGATAAAGTTTTATAACACTATTTATATAATTTTAACAATATTTTATCCAATAATTTTGGGTTCATTGTTGTTGAATATATTGAGTGATATATGTTATTTATCATACAGTTTGTACTTTTCATAAGCTATTTGCACATATATCTTGCACAGTTTTTTTGCACAGTAACTTACAAAAAAATGTTTTTGCTATAGTTTGCACATGGACCAGACATATATGGGATATTTTCGGTATGAATAACAAAGGACAAATGTGTGTTATCTGATTTTCTGTATTTATACAGTCAAATGCATTACATTGATGTTTATATTTGAAGAGTCATATACATTCTAGTGAAATCGGTGGTAGTACATGTTTTGTCGATTTTCTTTTGTAATATTTTATGCCCCTTGGTTGGGGTGAGAATCAGTACCTGTATTTATACAGTAAGTGTATAGAATGTAAATATTGCTGCTATATATATCTAATAATCTGTATTTATTCAGTGATGATAAAGATTTATAATATTACTGCTATATTAATTAATGTATGTACCAATGTATTTATGCAATTATATATGAATTGTATATGGATACATGATCGTATATGTGGAGTTCATAGAGTATGTTTTCACTGCCTATGGTCACATGACCAAGTCACATGGTGCTGGTGGGAGTGCACTAAGTAGCATTTTAAAAAGAGAAAAGTTTGCTGTGACCGTTGTGTGATTGAAGGGCTTTCGCGCCCGAAATGCTTCATCTGTTAATACTTGGCAACAAATGAAATAAAGGAATATCTTGCCGTACTCGAACAGTCTGTTCTCCTTCTTCGCCGGCGTTTTCAGGCTGGAGGTGGTTCGGAGAGTTGCTGATTGATATATATATATATATATCTGGAACACTCCAAACTTTCTCATGCAAGTAAGGCACTGACTCCGTGAAATAGATGATTCCAAATAAGTTTATTCACTCATTTAGGCTGCTTGACGCGTTTCGGCGGTAAGCACCCGCCTTGTTCACAACATCATGACAGACTGTGGTTATATTTATACCCCTTAGTCATTGCATTACATCATGCACGTTTAACTCCTGTTTCCATGCACATTTTAGCTTGTTTTCACATTTCACACTCGTGTCTAACCCAGTTCCCATGGTGATTTGGGGCGTCGCCTCAATTAGACTGACATAGAGAAGTTATTTTCACTTTCACAGTTAGCAATTACATCATCCGCCTCCATGCGTGGTTTCGTTTCTATAGAAACCCTCCCGCACCTTGAGCCCAGTGATTTCCTCATTCCTGCCTTGTGTGTGCCTCGCTATGCTGTGACAGACAGACCTTCGCGCGCCTTATCGCGTTTTAAAACTCCCTCGGCGCTGGTGAGTGTAGTACTCTTAACTTAATGCCTATTCCGTGGTTTGTATGCGCGTAAGGACATTTATATTATTCGTCCTTGTTTTGGATGTGTCATGCTTACTCGGGTCTCCATATGCTGTTTAGCGCGTATGTGAGCGGGTGCAGGGAGGATTGCTACAAGGATACTTCGAGAGCGTTTGTAAACATACTCGGTTCTCTTTATCAGTAGGCGCGCGGGGTTAGCCGGGGAAATTTCGACGGGATTATTTTACTTAGTTTGCTTACGTGTGCTGATGCATTCCATAGCGCTAGCGGTCTGACACTGTTTGCCTTTTCTCCCAGTGGACAGGCTCACCTATTTATGACATTTAACAGTTATAGTATTGAGTACGCTATACATTTTCATCATTTCCAAGTGGACAAGATTCTAGGCGTTATTCAATGCTTTGCGCTAACGGGTGCTTGCATATCTAGCAATAGATTATGTAAACAAATAATTTTCCCACTTATATTTCATACATATATGTCTATTCAGATAATAGATATACAAACATTTGCAGAAATTCCCATTATGTTATCACATCTGTGCGTGTCGTGATTTTCTAAAAATGCTGCTATGGCAGGCTAAAACTGCTCTAGGGGTCGTGATTGTGCTAATATATACAGTGATATTTAATTTTTTAAACTGAACAAAAGATGTTTCATGGACGGGAAAGAGGGGAGAAGGACAAGCCTTCTCTTGCGGGAATTCGGGCTTATTTGGTGTCATCTAGGACCATAATTTCTTAATTATAGGTGGACACTGAGTGCTTCGTCAGAGTTAAGACCATTCGGTATCTTAGAATTGAGCATTATAATATACCGTGATTCTAGTCTTCTCAAACTCTGCAGGCGGTTGCCTCCTCTGGGGTTTTTTGGCACATTGTCAATGACGAAGTATGTTAATACTCCTATGTCCCCTGCATGGGTTGTGTTTATGTGCCTGGCCACAGGGTATGCTGGGTCGTCATTGTTCACTGCGCGAAGGTGTTGGAGGACTCTGATATGTACAGGGTGGATGGTGCTACCCACATATCTTTTGCCACAGATGCAGGTTAGGACATACACTGCATGGTCCATCTTGCAATTGTATTTGCCTCGGATCTTGTATGGCCTCTTCCTAAAGGGTATTTCTACTTTAGTGGTGTTTATCCCATGCTTACATGCTTTGCATTTTGTACATTTGCTGAACCCTTTGATTTTTGACAGCCAATCATCCGGTTTTTTAATGGCCGGTGCATTGCAGACTAGGTGCTCCCTCATGGATTTAGCTTTCCTAAACGCTATCATAGGTCTGTTTCCACATAATTCTCCAATTACGGGGTCCCTCCTTACTAGCGGCCAATGTTTGGTCAGTATTTTTCTGACCTGGTTATGGTAGGTGTTGAATCCTGTTATTAGTCTAGGTGGCTCTTGTTTGGGAGTTTTCTCTGGGTGTTCTTGTTTTTTGGCAAAGAGGAGATCTTTTCTGTTAGTTTTGCTACATTTTGTGTCTGCTCTGCTACAAGTTTTTTGGCTGTACCCTCTCTTTCTTAGTCTTGTAAACAGGTTATGTTTTGCCTCATCTAATCCAGTCTTAGTACTACAATTTCTTGTCATCCTTAAGCATTCTGCGTAGGGAATAGATTCCTTTAGGTCGTGAGGATGGAAACTTTGTGCGTGAAGCACTGAGTTTCCAGCTGTGGGCTTTCGATATGTTCTGGTTTGTATTCTACCCTGATCTATATATAGTTCTATGTCTAGGAACTGTATTGAGGTGGAGTTTGTAGTGCAGGTGAATTGCAGATTTAGTGCATTTTCATTTAGCTCTACAGCAAATAATTCTGCTTCTTCTTTGGGGCCTTTCCACAGTATGAAAATGTCGTCTATGTACCGCTTATACATTATCACATTATTAGACAGAGTTGTTTGGTGCTTAGCCATGAGTATCTGTTCCTCCCACCAGCCCATGTGTAGATTCGCATAGCTGGGGGAGAAACAAGTACCCATAGCCGACCCCTGTATTTGCCTGTAATGGAGTCTATTGAAGATAAAATTATTGTTAGTCAGACACCACTCCGTCATTTCCAACAACATTTTAGTGTGATTATATAGTTCGATCGGTCTCTGCCCTAGAAAGTGTTTCACTGCCCTTAGTCCATCCTGGTGTCTGATGCTGGTGTATAAGGATTGTACATCCAGGGTCATAAACACAAAATCATCTTCCCATTGTACATCATATACTTTTCGTAAAAAGTCACTTGTGTCTTTTATGTATGCCGGGAGGGCTTTCACATAGGGTTGTAAAAAGTGATCAATAAAAATGCTGGTTTTTTCAAACAGGCTACCAATAGCCGAAATTATTGGCCTTCCCGGTGGTTTTGTTTCATTTTTATGAATCTTGGGGATGAGATACAGTTGGGGGCATACTGGGTAGTCTGTTTTTAAGTATTCGAATTCTTCCTTGCTCAACAGTCCTGTGCCTTTCCATTTATATAGTTCATTTGTATATTTTTCTTGTACACTCACCAACTGCGTCGGAGTTATTCTGGTGTAGCATTCCTGGTCTTGCAATTGTGCCATTGCTTCATCGTTGTACATTTGTAATGGCCATAGCACAATGTTTCCCCCTTTATCAGACCACCTGATGACAATGTCTGATCTCATTTTTATTTTTTCCATTAGTTTTTCATAAGGCTCATTTCTGTTCTGATATTTTTTATAGAACTCTTCTGAACTTTCTGTGGACAATTCCTTCAAATCTTTAATTACATACTCTGTAAACAGATCAAGCCCATCCTTCGGCATTGTTGGCATGAATACAGATTTTGGTTTAAAGTTGGTTTTTTCTGTTTTGTAAATATCTATGTCTGTCATTTCTGCAGCCATTCCTGATGATACCAAATCATTTGTGTTATCTTGTTCAATGTCAATCATATCTCTCAACACATTCATGTTTGCCACACTGAGTCCTTGACTGGTTTGGATGTTCATTTCGGTTGTGTCTTTTTGGTTAAGGGTGTTTGCAAAATGTTTCTGGAGTTTTAATTTCCGCATATATTGAAAGAAATCAATTCTGGTTTGGGCATAGTCAAAGTTTGTGTGTGCACAAAACGTCAGACCCAAGGATAAAATCTCTATTTCTCTTTGCGATAGTTCCATGTTGGAGAGATTAATTACTGTGTTATCTTTGTTTGTTATGTTTTCTGCCATTATCGCTGAGATTTCTTTTTGTATTGTTTCTTTGTTGTTGCTGTCGTTTTTGCCTTTTCTTTGTCTTTTTCCCCACCGTCTGTCTTTTCGGCGGCGGTTTTTTGTTTTTGTTGGGAGTCCTGTCTTGAGGTTGATTTGCTCCTTTGTTGATAGGGTCTTCTTGGTCTCAATGTTGTGAGGCGTTGTACCCGTAAAAAAGCCAACTCCTGTACTGGGGTGGGTATTGGTCCAGTGGCTCCCAGAGGGTTATTTGTCTCATTTTCTGATTCATAATCAGTGCTCAAATCTGGTTCACTTTGTTCTCCCAGTGTCCCAGTGTTGGTCATGTTCTTCGGCAAAGGTTGACTCCGTACCTGGTCATATTTTCTTGCGAATGTATATATTCTTCCAGTCATGTAGTCTTTCCTGTCCCTTTGAAATTTTATGGCTTTCCTTTCCTTTATTTCTTCCTCATGTTTCAGGATTCTCCCTTTAATTTCTTCCAAACTTTTGGCTATGTCTTCTTTGTTCTCTTTAGTGTCCAATTCTTTTAGGATTTCCTCAATGCGGGCGATAAGTTTTTCTCTATCGCTTGCTGCATATTTAGTTAGGATTTTTAGCATGTTGGTTGATGCTAGTGCGCTGTTGTCCGTCCAGTCTTGGAGCATGGCTTGGTCTGGATTTTCATACGTTGGGGCTACCAGTATTCTTAGCCCTCTTGGTACTCGGCCAACTTCAATGTATCTGGTTAATGATTTCACCTCCCACCATTTGGCCACCTCTTTTTTCCTTAGTTTCTCCAATTCTGTCAGTAGGTTTTTGGTTTCATCTCTATTCCCTCCTTTGTCTTTGGGGGCTGACATGTTCGGAGTGTTGTCTTCACCTGTATCAGTGTCTTGGAAGATGTTAAGTGCCGCCTCTTCCCGTTCTCTCTCCCATTCCACAGCCATTGTGTGTTTCTTTAGGAATTAAAGTTTTTTGGAATATTTCACTGCCCTTCTCGTGCGCACTCCGCACTAGGGCTACCTCTCCCTTAATACCTTGGTTTATGCAAAGTCACCCTTGGGTCTTGTACTCTCACACACGTACTGGCCTTACCTGGCAATCTCAATCGCCTTCCGGAAATCGTAGATTCCAGTCGGGCTCTCCGTGGTGTTTTCCAGACTCTCTTGGTGGTTTACAGTCTCCAATCTCCGGTCAAGGGGGGCGCTGCGTGTCTCTCTTCTGAAAGCATACCAAAGAATTTGTCCTTGTCTTCCACAGCGCACCAGATCGAGGAGGGTCAGTGTTGAATCTCCAGGACAGGAGATTTCTATTAATCTGGAACACTCCAAACTTTCTCATGCAAGTAAGGCACTGACTCCGTGAAATAGATGATTCCAAATAAGTTTATTCACTCATTTAGGCTGCTTGACGCGTTTCGGCGGTAAGCACCCGCCTTGTTCACAACATCATGACAGACTGTGGTTATATTTATACCCCTTAGTCATTGCATTACATCATGCACCTTTAACTCCTGTTTCCATGCACATTTTAGCTTGTTTTCACATTTCACACTCGTGTCTAACCCAGTTCCCATGGTGATTTGGGGCGTCGCCTCAATTAGACTGACATAGAGAAGTTATTTTCACTATCACAGTTAGCAATTACATCATCCGCCTCCATGCGTGGTTTCGTTTCTATAGAAACCCTCCCGCACCTTGAGCCCAGTGATTTCCTCATTCCTGCCTTGTGTGTGCCTCGCTATGCTGTGACAGACAGACCTTCGCGCGCCTTATCGCGTTTTAAAACTCCCTCGGCGCTGGTGAGTGTAGTACTCTTAACTTAATGCCTATTCCGTGGTTTGTATGCACGTAAGGACATTTATATTATTCGTCCTTGTTTTGGATGTGTCATGCTTACTCCGGTCTCCATATGCTGTTTAGCGCTTATGTGAGCGGGTGCAGGGAGGATTGCTACAAGGATACTTCGAGATATATATATATATACATTGAAAAAAACATAGGTTTCAGGCCTTATATAGTTAGGAATTAGCATTTAAAAAACCTTTGAAATTCACTGAAAAAACCAAAAACCATAGGTTTCAGGCCTTATACAGTTAGGAATTCGCTTTTAAAAAACCTTTGAAATTCACTCAAAAAACTATAAGTTTTAGGGGTGTTATAGTTAGCTGGACATTTCACTCATACAAAACCATTGAAATTGCTCCTATATAGTTAGTTGTACTAACTATATTTCGCGCACCCGCAATCCACAGCTGCTGATGTCACATATTAGATCATTCATGACATGGTCAGTGACATCACTGATGACATCTCAAATGACACCACTGATGTCAACCAAGGCACAAGATGGCTGCCAACAATTTCGGTTGTGGAGTGTTGAAAGACAGTGGCAACCAATCAGCATGCAGCTCGTACTCGGGAAGGTACAGAGTACAGTAAGCTTACAGTGCACTCACAGTGCAATGCCTATAGATATATACACTTTTCAAATTCGATTTTCTCAGAACCTACTGGAGCAATTTACACCATTTAAACAACAGACTGTGCTGCGTACCAGTCTCTACCATTTTTCCAAGTTTGGTGTAATTCCGTTCATCGGTTCGGGCTGTAGCCTTGTCTAGATGTCCTATGGAAAAGTGCATCGGGAAAACACGTTTTGGGACCCCCCTTTTTTCTCAGCCCCCGCTTCACGAATCCCCCCGAAACTTTCAGGGAAGGAGCGGAGCGTAAAGGGCCATCTTCTTTGAGAAAATTGCGTACATTCATTAACCGGCGCAAAAGTTATTCCCAATAGAATGTTGCGGATTTCCTATGGAAACTAGGTCCTAACTATATATACCTACTGGCGGTCAATATATCAATGCTCCAAAGTTCACCAGTATCGCGAGTCACTCTGCTGGCTGGTGCTGCCACGCGTTGATGTACCGCGTACAAATAATTTCTCCACAGCTTTCGTCACAGATCCCTGGGTCAAAGAAAGACGGCAGCACTCACGGGTTTCTTGGCAGTTTCCAACAAACTTTATTCAAGACAAACGCGTTTCAGGAAGCATCCCTTCCTCAGTGTCATAAGGGAACGCGATGCAAGGCGCCATTTTTAAACATTCAAAACAGTGCAATACCAATCGACAAAGGACTACACTCTGCACGATCATAGGCACCATCTTAGAGTGTATTTTGATGCGCTTTAAGCAAACATTATTTGTTTTTAGCCAAATACATACAATTATACTTCAATCATGCCGTGTATCGGCATTAATGTCTCCCCATAGAGAGACATATGTCCCTTGCAACCATGGTGTTGCAATTACTGTTTATATGACTAAGATCGTGGGTGCGCGTCCAGTGCATGCCTCTCTTCATGATCCAAATATATGAAGATTTTGTATCACTCGTTAAATTATTAAGTGACACTTAGGCAGGAAAAAAAGCATGTGCGATAGAATTACAGCAGAATTTTTCCTGCTTGAGTGTCACTTAAATACAAATAATGTTTGCTTAAAACGCGTTCGTCTTGAATAAAGTTTGTTGGAAACTGCCAAGAAACCCGTGAGTGCTGCCATCTTTCTTTGACCCAGGGATCTGTGAAGAAAGCTGTGGAGCTATTTTATATATATATATATATATATATATATATATATATATATATATATATATATATATATATATATATATATATATATATATATATATATATATACATATATATATATATTACCTACTGGCGGTCACCAGTAGGTATATATAGTTAGGATATTTTCTCTATGGGATTTTTGAAAATTCTATGTCTAATAACTTTGGCGTTTGTGGACGGAATTGGCTGAAATTTTCAGGAAAATGGCACATTTTGTTTCTGAGCAGCCCCTGAAAATTTGGGGGGGGGTTCGTCAAGGGGGGCCGAGAAAAAAGTGGGGTCCCAAAACGCGTTTTTCCCATGTTAATTTCCATAGGGCGGTTGGCCTCACTTTTAGCTCGATCGGCTGAATGGATTTGCATGAAACTTGGCAAAATTGTAGGGACTGTTAGCCTGATGTGCCTTTGCTAGGTCTCAATATATGTGCTCCAGTGGATTTTGATAAATTAACATTCAAAAAAATATATATATCTGTGACAGCGCTCCGGGTAGTGCTCTGGTTCGCGTACTTGACACGTAATGGAACTTCGCGAAGCGAAGCTGATTGGCTCTCCGGTGTCTGTCAACATTCTAAACAGTCCGGAGCGGCCGCCATCTTGTCTCTCGGTAGGATCGAGAGACAAGAGGAGGCCATAATGAAGGGGGAAATGACCATAAGGGGGCATAGTAGATCCTCCCTGACCCCCTAGGTTTGATGTGGAGGCTTTAAAAGGGCCCCGTGGGGCAAAAAAAAAACAACGTTTTTTTTTGCGTGGGGAGCGCCCGGTACGCTTTTGTGCAATGGGCGGGGGGGGGCATCGTTCAAAGCACATCAGCGTGCATAAACACGTAAATGTTTTTATCTACCACGTACTTGACTTATCTCTCTGAGATGCATTCCCTTGTGTTTCGGCAATGGTAGTCTGTTCATTACATAGATCGCCCGAGGGCGGTAGTACAGACCATGCGTAGGTAAGGGTCAAAAGCCAGGTGTATAGGAGTGTGTAACAAGCGAGCCATTTAATTGAAAAAACTAAACGTGACAAATGGTTGCAGGATCAGTGAAGGTTGATTTTATAATTGAAAGTATAACAGGATCAGTTACAATAAAATCGTCCATACGCACACCATGGGCGAGTATCATGGGTAACATCATTTCGAAGCTTTATTAATACAATAATCAATAATGAAAAATCGACATCAATAGGGTTGCCTGTAATCACAGTCAGTACCCTTTCCCGCCCGCCATGTGCACAAAGACCGCATACATTCCCCATAACGTCAAGGCTAAGTAACTAGAACGTCATAAGGAGTTGCAAGTCGCTCCCATACTGGCGCCATTTTGGTTGAGACCAGGCAAGTTCAGAGTATAGTTCAATGTCTCCAATAAGTAGCGGCAGGACCAGAATCCCTTTCGGCAGTTCTGGCTTCGTTATTACAAGCACTAGAAAACAAGACATTCTGGGCAATACCATCATTGACGCAGCTCTTTATTCTACAAGATGGTGTCTTTCAAAAGCCAGGGGTATAGGAGTATGTAACAAGCAAGCCATTTATTCGAAAAAACTAAACATGACAAACGGTTGCAGGATCAGTGAAGGTTGATTTTTTAATTGAAAGTATAACAGGATCAGTTACAATAAAATCGTCCATACGCACACCATGGGCGAGTATCATGGGTAACATCACTTCGAAGCTTTATTAATACAATAATCAATATTGAAAAAACTAAACGTGATTAACGGTTGTAGGATCAGTGAAGGTTGATTTTTTAATTGAAAGTATAACAGGATCGGTTACAATAAAATCGTCCATACGCACACCATGGCGAGTATCATGGGTTACATTACTTCGAAGCTTTATTAATACAATAATCAATAATGAAAAATCGACATCAATAGGGTTGTCCGTATTCCCAGTCAGTACCCTTCCCCGCCCGCCATGTTCACAAAGACTGCATACATCCCCCATAACGTCAAGGCTAAGTAACTAGAACGTCAGAAGGAGTTGCAAGTCGCTCCCATACTGGCGCCATTTTGGTCGAGGCCTGGCAGGTCCAGAGTATAGTTTAATGTCTCCAATAAGTAGCGGCAGGACCTGAATTACATTTGTGAAGAATGTTGAAGAGTAGTATGTTGAAAATCTGAAGCCATCGTTCTACAAACTCTCAACCAGCCTTGGATGGAAAAATCCTGAAGAATGTACAAACTGAAAACCAGTTTTTGTCTGCATAGCATCAGCAGCAACACTTGAGTCAGCTTTGTGTGAAGCCGCCATCTTGATCCAATCAATACCGTCCCCTTGCACACATTCAGGGACCAGGCCGCAGGACGTGTCTTCAGATCAAATGGATTGTGGGACAAGGTCCAGAATGGAAGAGTCACCAAAAGGCAAAAAGTTCCGCCGGACCCCGGGAGCCGGCCGCCTATGTCGGGGGCGATCTCAGGCCACACCAGGGCAACAAGACTTGGGGAGGGGGCAGGAGCCAAGCGCCCCCTCCCAGTCCGCGCTGCCACACCGCCCCTCCGGGGCCTCCGTCAAGCGGTTCAGGGAGGCACCGCAGGCAGCTGTTCTTCAGATCAGTGGCTCTCACCGGCAAGGCTCCCCTCCGTTAGCAGAGATCGTTGGCGCTGTGGTTGCGGCCGGAGGCCCCGCCTAGTCAATGCCCCGGCCTCTCCATGTCGTAGGCCGCAAGAGTGGGCGCAACTCTGCTGGCCGAGCGAGAAATACTGTCCCCCTGCACACATTCAGGGACCAGGCCGCATTGCGAGGGCACCGCAGGACGTGTCTTCAGGTCAAACGGATTGTGGGACAAGGTCTAGAATGGAAGAGTCGCTGTATCGCAAGAGTGGGTGAAATGTAGCCGGATGGCGGGTGAGACGCTGTAATAGCAAGAGCAGGCGCAACTCAGCTGGCCGAGAGAGACTTGGGGAGGGAGCAGGAGCTAAGCGCCCCCTCCCAGTCCGCGCCACCACACCACCTCTGGGGGGCCTCCGTCAAGCGGTTCAGGGAGGCACTGCAGGCAGCCCTTCTTCAGATCAGTGGTTCTCACCGGCAAGGCTCCCCTCCGTCAGCAGCAATCGTTGGTGCTGTGGTTGCGGCCGGAGGCCCCGCCTAGTCAATGACCCGGTCTCTCCATGTCGTAGGCTGCAAGAGTGGTCGCAACTCAGCTGGCCGAGCGAGACTTGGGGAGGGGGCAGGAGCCAAGCACCCCCTCCCACTCCGCGCCACCTCACCGCCCCTCGGGGGCCTCCGTCAAGCGGCTCAGTGAGGCACCGCAGGCAGCGGTTCTTTAGATCACAACTGAGTCTCATGCTCAATCGATTGAGCTGGCCGAATCAGGCAACAAGAAATGTGGGGGGGGCACCTCTTGCTCAACCACCACCTGAGGAGGTGGTAATCTCTTCCTAGGAGGTGGTGGTGGAGGTGGGGATGCACCAGCTGAAGCTACAACACTTGCTATTGCAAAGTGATGAAAAAAAGGTCTTCCTCTCACAAAGATCAAAGTCAGAGTGAGGAAACAAGGAGGGGTTTTCATCATTTGGGACAAAAAATAGTTCTCAACCAATGAAAAGTGTTATTTTTAGGTCACATGACCTAGTTTTACATCATTAGGAACCCAAAAGTGAAATGAACCAATGAAAAGTTTTATTAACAAGTCACATGACCTGTTATGCTTACGTTACGCGCTCCGCGCCGCGCCCAGGATCGCTTCCGGGAAGCTGCGATTCGCGCCTCGCGCACCGGAGCACTTCCGGGTGCGCTAACGCGGCGCGTCATATGACAGAAGGGACAGGCAACAAGAACCATCAGTCAAAGAGGGGAGGGCAAGTTCTTCTCTACCGGGTCACGTTGGGGCTCCACCGGAACTGATCGAATTGGTAGTCTACAGTGTTTCTGGATGTTTCAGACTGAAGCTGGCGTCAGCATGAGAGCATTCCGTGGCTACGTCGTGGCCATTCCACGAGCAATCATGGCAGTCGCTCCCCACCGGAAGTCTGCGGGAGTCGGGGGCCCCGGTGACTCTTGTAGAATCTTCAAGGCTGAGGGGATGCTTTTGGGAATGGGGCCTATGCCCTAGCAGTCAAGCGTCCGAGTTCCAGGGTTGCCCAGAGCCATCCTTGCAGGCCAGGCCCAAGTCTGTGGAGCCGACCGCCATTTCCTGAGCTCCGTGGCAGCCGCCTGTCGCTGTACTGCAAGAGTGGGTGCAATTCATCCAGATGGCGGGTGAGACACTGTAATAACAAGAGCAGGCGCAATTCAGCTGGCCGAGCGAGCCCATGTGCCGCAGGAGCGGGCGCAACTCAGGTGGCCGAGTGAAGCGCTGGGGTGTAGCTGAGAAACCTCCACCTGGGGAGGCGGGGGAGGCTCGTTCGCGCCGCCTCTCCCTTCCAGTGCACCCCACGCCGTCTCCTGGCGCAGGTATATGTGATGGTTGGACCAGGGCACTGCAGGACGTGTCTTCAGGTCAAACGGATTGTGGGACAAGGTCCAGAATGGAAGAGTCACCAAAAGGCAACAAGTTCCGCCTGACCCCGGGAGCCGACCGCCTATGTCGGGGGCGATCTCATGCCACACCAGGGCAACAAGACTTGGGGAGGGGGCAGGAGTCAAGCGCCCCCTCCGAGTACGCACCAGCACACCTCCCCTGTGACTTAAAGATGATTCTCTTATGTACCGGCAGCCAGCGGAGCTCCTTTAGTCGCTCAGTAATTGGTTCGTATTTAGGAATGACCAGTATCAGCCTAGCCGCTGCATTCTGCATTGCGATTAGCAAATTGCGAAACGCAATTAAGGAATACTTCTTCATTCATTTCTTTGGGCCAGGATGCCCATAGGAATGAATGGGAAGTTATTCTCAATTTGCGATTCCCAATTTGCTAATTGCAAATTGAGAATAATTTCAAGGGTGCAGGGGTGTCCAAAGGACACCCTGTTGCACCCCTGAAATAAGCAAGGGTGCACATATGACCCACATACATGCCCTAAGGGCATGTATGTGCATCACGTCACACTTTTAAAATGCAAAAAAAATTCAAGGCATTCGCAACTTACCACCAACTAGAAGTTGGTGGTAATTTGCGATTCCTTAAGGACATTTTGCACATTTTTTTTGCTTCATACATTGCATTTAACCTCTTCAGTGCTCATGACAAGGTCAACTCGTCATGGGTTTTACCTGGGCTGTGCTTATGACGAGTTGACCTTGTCATGAACAATGGGAATTGTCATTCTGCAGCACCGGACGGGAAAACCCCTTAGTACCCAAGGTGTTAAGGAATTGCAAAATGTGTGATTCCTTAAATGCAATTGCAAAATAAGAAATCACAAATTTAGCGATTCCTTGTTTTGCACCAGATTTTGCTTCATACATACCATTTAGCAAATTTGCATTCGCACAGGCCGAAATGCTGCAAATTTCAGCCTTTGCAAATGCGAATTTGCTTGATACATATGGCCCTTTGCTTCATACATACCATTTAGCAAATTTGCATTCGCGAAGGCTGAAATTCTGCGAAATTCGGCCTTTGCGAATGCAAATTTGCTTGATACATATGGCCCTAAGATGACTAACTGCCATTGGTCATAGTCGGGACTGTTCAATTGCTGTAGGAAAACGTTTTAGAGAGATACGAATGGTTATGTGAAATATTATGCTTTTTTAAATTTCATAAAGAGAAATTATATTGGCAATTTTATATTTGTGCAATATAATAAATAATAAAGAGATAGGGAACATTTTTTGTAGGGAAAAGTTATCTTCAATATGACAAAAACTCTTGATAGGTCTGAATTTTGTTCCAGGAATAATGAACGATTGTCTTTGTTAAAGGTTTGGAAATCTATAGAAAATATTATAGAAATATGATTTTTTGATTGGAGAGTTTATATTTTACGGTACAGATGTCTACTTTAGATACATTACAACATTATTTAAAAAGATTAGCCTTTAAATTATTTGATAAAAATATTTAGACAGTTTAAACTATTACAAGCAGTAATATTTTTGAACAATAACTCTGAAAACGGACTAATAAATGTTGAAAAACTTGGACTTACCAGAAGTATCCCTTGACGGTGAACAACCTTTACAACGCAACTTTTTCAAGGCACTACCATTACAACTAAACTTTTACAACGCAAGTGTATTTACAAAACAAGTTTTTACAACGCATGGTTTTACAACGGAAGGACTTTTACAACGCAAGTACATTTACATCGTAAGTATTATATTATTATATATATTAATGTTAATTTTTTATATAAATAATATTTTGTATTTTATAGGTTTTTAATTTATTGCTAAAAATTTCAATAAATATTTATTTTATGGATATATACATTTGAGTATCAAAAAATTGTTTTTTAGATTTATTATTTTAAAAAGATAAATTTAACAAAATAAGTAAATTTATAGTATTTAAATAATTAATTTTTATTAGTAAAACATACACTAGTATTTTTTAATTTTAATGTTTTAAACAATATTTTTAAATCAAATTAACTTTATTGTACTTAAATATTTATGTATAATTTATAATAAATATTTGTTTTAATATTTAAATATATTATGAGTATTTATATAAATATAAATATTAATTACATAAAATAAATACTCTAGTATTTTTTTAATTAAATAATGAATTATTGTACAAAAATATGTATCTTTTTTATATAGTACTTTTATTTTATTAATTTGATAAAATAATTATGTTTTTGCATTTTATTGTACAGTTTTGATTAATGTTTTTTATAAAATAAAAATAAAAAATTAAAAAATCGGAATAAATTGTATTTGATTATTTTTGGGGATATTACATTTTAGTATTATATTACAAATTTAAAAAAGGTGACAAATAATTCCCACGCTTTTGCTTTGTTTCTAATGGAAGTAATTGTCCTTTATTTATTTCCATATTTGAAGCTGGTCATCCCGCGGAAAAGAAAAGGAAGGTGTGAAAGAAGAAGAAAGCAAAATATTTGAAAGGAAAAGAAATAAGGATGAAGGTAAGGATAAATAATCATTCATTTAAAAATAAATAAATATTTAAAAGATGACAATTTAAATAAAATACATTAATAAAACACATGTAACATAGTTGCTTTTATTTTTTTATTTATTCAAAATATATTTAAAAGTAGGTACATTTTTACTACATTTTATAAAGTTTTTTTCATTTTTATTACATATAAAATATAATTTACATAAAATTATTACTTAAATCAATATTATTAAGTATTAATTAGTCCTTTTTCAATCTTTGCAGCTTTTGATGACGTATTCACGTAAACGTAAACGTAAGCGGCCATTTTGAAGAGCATCGATGGAGGAAGCAGCTGGAAGCTGATCTACGTCCAGGTAGGAAACATTTCTAACATTAAATAAACATGTTTAAGTTAAAACGAATACATTTATTGTAAAGAAAGGGTAAGGAGAGGTTGCCGTTTTCGTATGTAATTTAAAATATGAAAAACAACATGTCGACTATCGTGTTACTAGTATATGCCTATGTCGGGTCGGAAAAAGAATACCAGTTAAAAAAATCATGTTTAGATGTTCTTTGAAAAATATGAAAGATTATGTTCTTAAATTCTTTTACAAAAATACTTGAAAAGCAAAAACATTAATGGAAAATGCTTTTTGTTAAATATGTAATCGATTTCCTTACAACTAATAATGTGATAAATGTTGTTAGTATATTAAAGAAAAATGCGTCTTCATTTTATTACTGTAATTTTGGTTAGGAACACAATCAGGATATAATGGTGAAAATATGAAATGTTTTTAAAATGTATTAATTATGACATTGTTTCAATTTTGAAAAGGATGGACAGAATCTTGGTTTAATTACACTTGGTTGTTTTGTTGGTTTTTAGAACACATATTCTGCTTTTAATAAATATATAGCAGATATTTTTGTACGTTGAATATCTTTGGTTTGGATGGTTTTTAAAAGTAATGGCTTGTTATTTTTCCATCTCTTTTTGGAAATAGCTAGGGTTGTTTAGTGAGAAATTGTTCTGGTAGGGGATAGAAAAAGTATTTAGGATGTTATTATTGTACAGTTTTATTTAAAAAGGAAAAATATAGCATTAATTTATAATGCTATTTATTTGTATTAATTTGTTTCCAAGTTTTTAAATGTAATCTTGTAAGTTCAAAAAGGGTTACATTTTTAGTGCTTATAGATAAATTCAATCGAAATTTATGGAGAAATTATTACATTATTTTTCAGAATTATTTTGTATTTCTAACCAAAAAATGTAAGGTTTAATTTCATATATAAATAAGGAAGCATTTTAAAAATATTAGTTTAGTTGAAAGGTTCGAAAAAAAAAGTTTCATTTAACCCCTTCGATGCGGCCGCGATTCCCCTGGTGTGCTGTAAACAGCACGAACAGGGGCGGGCCGTGACGAACACCAGCCGTCATCAGCACACGAGCACCGTAGTGCATGACGGCTGGGGTTCATCATGAGCATGGAAGGGGTTAAAAAAGCATTTGTTCTAAAAGAAAATGTATAAAGATGTTAGGAACTTTGGAATGGATTTATTAAATTATGGAAAAAAAATGTATATATTTTTTTCTCATTTCCAATTTTGAATATTTGGGGATAGTAGAAGTAAAAAATGAATAGATTTGTTATGGCAGGAAAAAATAGAAAAAAAGGAAAAAAAAAATAGACTGACCCGACTAATCATTTTGGAAAATAATTTAGAAAAATATTTAAGCCAATTGTAATTAGGGTTTTGTTAAATTTAGGGCAAAGTAGGAAAGTAAGGTCAATTTTTTTTTTAGAAACTTAGAATGTTAGCCACATTTTTGAGGTAGTCTAGAGCCACACACAACGAAAACTGTTGTATTATACCCAATAGTCTTTCAGACATTTCTTTTGTTTTTGTTGTAACTCGTGGGTTTAGACTACCACTTAATGCTTGGGAAAGTCTCATTTCTTGGAAACGTTGCTCCTTCTTCAAAGTTTCCAAAAAAGAGTAGAAATTTGGGTGAGGTTTTCCAATTGTACGGTTGAAGGAGTTATGCCATCCCTCAATGGCATTATTTGTTTTAGATTCTCCCTAAGCCTGGGCGTAGTTCGCGTAGCCGCACTCCGCGAGCTACGCGAAGATGCACTTGCACTCCGCGAACTACGCATAGCTCCGCGAGCATGCGTAGTAGCTTGCTTGACCCGTTCGCGAGGCATTTTTCATCTTCGGGTGCGCCGTGGAACTCTGGAACCTGCTCGACATCACATCTCAAGACGTCGCCTTCCTCACGGAAACATGGATGAACGCCTCCTCAGCACCCGACATCGCCGTCGCCATCCCGGACGGATACAAGATCACCCGGAGAGACCGCGTCAACGAGACAGGAGGAGGCATCGCCATCGTCCACAAGAACACCATCCGCATCACGACCAACTCAGACGACACCCTCACAGCCGCTTAACATCTTCACTTCCAGATACACACCGACCCCAAGACCACACTCAGAGGCACCCTCATCTACAGACCCCCAGGACCTCGCACACAATTCAGCGAAGACATCGCAGACTTCATCAGCCCGCACGCCCTCGCCTCCGCTGACTACATCCTCCTAGGGGAACTCAACTTCCACCTGGAGAACAACAACGACAACACCACCACCACCCAGCTGGACAACCTCGCCAACCTCGGACTCATGCAACTGGTGAACACCCCCACCCACTACGCCGGACACACGCTTGACCCAGTCTTCTCCTCCAGCAAGTACATCTCCTTCAGCCACTCCACCGGACTCCACTGGACAGACCACAGCTGCGTCCACTTCAGCTTCAGAAAGACCACGACTCACCACCACCCGCAACAGGTTCCCCGCAGGAACTGGAACAAGATCACCACCGACCAGCTCACCACTTCACTGAGCCAGAACCCTCCCGCCAGCTCCACGGACCCCAACCAAGCAGCCAACATCCTCACACAGTGGATCACCAATTGCGCTCGCCCAACCAGCCTCGACCACTCGCAGTCCGGCTTCCGCGCCAACCACAGCACCGAGACTGCCCTCATCGCAGCCACTGACGACATCCGAGCCCTGCTCGACAACTGGGAAACAGCGGCCCTCATCCTCCTGGACCTCTCCGCAGCATTCAATACGGTCTGCCACCGCACCCTAGTGCAGCGCTTCAGCAACATCGGAATCCAAGAGAAGGCACTGGAGTGGATCATCTCGTTCCTCACCGGAAGAACCCAGAGAGTCCGCCTCCCCCGTACAGATCCAAGGCCACCGAAGTCATATGCGGCGTACCACAAGGATCATCACTCAGCCCCACCCTCTTCAATGTCTACATGAGCCCCCTCGCAGCCATCGTACGCCAACACAACCTCAACATCATCTCCTACGCCGACGACACCCAGCTGATCCTCTCCCTCACCAATGACCCAGGAACCCCCAGAACCAACCTACACGAAGGGATGAAAGACGTAGTCGAGTGGATGAGGAACAGCCGCCTGAAACTGAACTCAGACAAGACGGAAGTCCTCATCCTTGGATCATCACCCTCCGCCTGGGACGACTCCTGGTGGCCACCTGCCCTGGGCAGCGCACCCAAACCAACGGACCACGCACGCAACCTGGGCTTCATCCTGGACTCCTCCCTCTCGATGACCAGACAAGTCAACGCCGTCTCATCATCATGCTTCAACATCCTACGCATGCTCCGAAAGATCTTCCGATGGCTCGCCACCGAAACCAGGAAGACGGTCACACAGGCACTCGTCACCAGCCGACTGGACTACGGAAACACCCTCTATACCGGAACCACAGCCAAACTCCAGAAAATACTCTAACACATCCAGAACACCTCCGCACGACTCATGTTGGACATCCCCCGACACAGCCACATCTCCGGACACCTGAGAGACCTTCACTGGCTTCCCGTCAGCAAGAGAATCACGTTCCAACTCCTCACCCACGCACACAAGGCCCTCCACGACCTGGGCCCCAGGTACCTCAACAACCGCCTGACCGTCTACACTCCCACCCGCCAGCTACGATCGACCAGCCACGCCCTCGCCGCCCTGCCACGCATCCGAAGATCCACCCTGGGAGGAAGATCCTTCTCCTACCTGGCAGCCAAGACTTGGAACTCCCTCCCCATCCACCTCCGCCTGGCCCAAGACCACCACTGCTTCAGGAAGCAACTCAAGACATGGCTGTTCGAGCAGTAGAGGACCCTCCTCCCCCAAGCGCCTTGAGACCCTCTGGGTGAGTAGCGCGCTACAAATATCCTGATTGATTGATTGATTGATTGATTGCCTGCATGCTCAGGATGTGTAGCGCGCGAAGTTACCCATGAGGTTTGTCCCGCCCGCTCGCGTCCCCTTATTTCCGGTCACTACTAACGTGTTCGCGAGTTATTCTGCGCCAGATTGCAGTTTCTGCGTGTTCGGCAACTCGATCTTACCGACAAGCATCCTCGCGCACGCGAAAATGCTATTGAGTGCGCGAGAACTACGCTACGCAGCAGTTTGCGGAGTATTCGACAACTTCGCGTTCTCCGCGGAGCGCGGAGTTGCCGAAACTCCGCAAACTCCGCGAACGGAGCGTAGTTCTTCGCCCAGGGTTAATTCTCCCTCTAAACAGCTCGTGTAACAGTTCCACCAGTCCACATGAAAACATGGCTTCCTCCTGCGACCAGATCTGCTTAGGTGCCCAATCCATGTGTCTTCGAAATAATTTAGGATGGGTGCCAATTTGTCTTCATTTTGGTTGTAATATTCTGATTCAGTAATGGCAGTGTAGTACTCATCTACCCTTTCGGGAGGAACAAAACAAAGTGCTGTTAATTTTTTTAATTCAACTTGGAGTTGGCTGTCTGAGGAGTATTCTGTAACCAGGGATGTTTTCTGTAATTTACGTCAGAATGCCTGGGAAAAATGAAAAAAACATCCCTGAATTTGGGTATCCATGTACGTTTTACTGATCACATTGATCATGGTCAATTCAAAATCAACTATAATTTTCTGAGGACTTTTTGTTGTTGTATTTTTAATAACTGATAAAAGTTCAGTGTAGGTTGCAGAAGTCTTGTCAGGCAGCAAACAATATACTAAGGGGATAACATTATGGTTAATTTTAGCGTGTATAGTGTAAATTTGGAAGAATGGATGGGGTGTACTTTTAAACGTCCCACCCATCATCCAAATTTCACTATTTTCTAACTTTACAAGGTTACGGGGAGTACTAAAAATTAGAATAGGTTTTTGAGGGTTTTCGTTGTCATGGAGAAGGAAGGGTTCATTAGCAAAATAATTAGTTAGTTCTGGTGGAATAGTAATATCAGAAAAAGTATGAGGTGTGGAGGTTTGAGTGTTACTTGCCTGCTTTTGTCTTTGAATAATGCGTCTCAAATTAAGAATTATAGGCATATTACTTGCAACATGAGAGGGGACATGCTATGCAACCTCTCTTAAAATGTTTCCTGTAGAATCATTGGAGGTGCTTGCAAGTTGTTTCATTTCATTGATGGTTTCCCTTACATCAATCTCCATTGCAGAGGCAGAGTGGTTGTGATCAGTAGTTTTTACAATGAAATCTTCATGTATAACCACTCTGCCACTGCAATGGGATGTGTAGTATTGCACACACCTCCAATGATTTCTAGGAAAACTTACCCTTTCTTTACAATAAATGTATCCTGCATGGTTTAGTAGGTTTTTTCCTTTCTTTGATTTGATGTAGGATGCTCTTTCCTGTGTAGACATTTTCTGTTGGGAGAAATTTATTTTATTAAATATGTGTTAGTAAATAGTAAGACATAGAATTATATCTAACAGTTTGTCTGCTTCAGAATTTTTCAAAAAAATACATTGTTGATCTGCAGTAACTTTATTTTTGTATTTTATTAATGTTTTTCCTCTTTGTAGATCACATTTTGCATTTTGCTTTTATATACCATCCCACACTTTCTCTAATGATACACCTTCATGTTTATAATAGTCTTTTACCATCCTACAATTTCTATACTGCTGTATATACCTGGAGTTACAATAGAAATTGGTACCCCTACACCATTCCACACTTTCCCTACTGCAGCACCTTCCTGGAGTGGGAATAGTACATTTTATCCTTACACTATCCATTACATACTTTACTATTCAACCTTCCTGGAGTGGGAATATTAAATTATACCCTTACACTATCCATCACTTTCCCGACTCATGCACCTTTCTGGAGTGGGAATAGTAAATTATATGAAAACAAAGTGGGTAGCTAAACCGTTCCTGATAGAGAGTTATGTGTATTTGGCGTGACCGGGGGTGTACATGTGGCACCCTTGGGCATCCATTTTGTTGGATGTATTTGCCTCACACAGCCGAATGGGTGTCATGCTTCATCATTGGCGTTGCTCCTCGTCGGGGAGGCGGTGCAATCCCCGACGGGCTCACCTCAAAGAGGGGCTCGTTATCAGAGATCTTTTAATCCAACTGCCTTATGGTGAAGTGCGGGTATGTGGGAAGATGGAGTAGATAGCCTGTAGAGTGATTAAAATGTAGTAGGGAGTACCAAAAAGTACTACTTTACTCTGAGGGTCTCCCGCTACGGTTAAAAACGTGAATCCAACTCACTGGGTACCACCAAGTTAGGTATGATGGCACTAGATGAAGATGGATAGAAAACTGGTCAACATGTTTCTCGCCTAAGGAATTATCCGCGATTCATCAGGACCTTCAAAGTGTAGGAATTATGGAATATGCAGTCATTCAGCAACATGCGAGTGTCATGTGTGAAATGCAAGCAATATAGGTTTTAATTACCTCTGTAGTAATATCCTATGCCTGAATTGGGGAATAAGAACGATGTTACAAGGTTATTTGCATTGGATCATAGCAAAAACACAAGTATAATCACGCCAAAATTACACACAATGTGTCATGCTAGTGTTGGTGGAATATCAACTAGCTCAGGTGAACTGTGGCCGCATAATAGCAGCATGCAGTGGGCACAACACACCAACCATCTGTGTTAGAAGAAGTGCTCTATAATAAAACAATGGTATAGAAAACAGTAAAAAGACAATTAAAAACAGCAGTGTAATGAGGAACACCAACTACTTCTTGTATGGTGCACATTTACTATTGAGAGTGCTCACTCAAAATATGCAGTGAAATAGCAGGCATACATCCGTCTCACCTAAGGGTCGGGGATTATGTACTACATGAGTACTCGGCGGTAAGTAAACATCAGGGGAGAGCCTTGAGATGTTGCTGCGGGAGGAGGAAGTATGTATATTAGTCAATACAAGGAACAGAGGTGAGGGGAGAGGGGGGGGGGGGAAACATGTGAAATGTGGCCCCTATTCCAACTTTAGGGCCAAAGTCGATAATTATTAAATAGGAGTTCTGTTTGAACCCGCCGTTGCGCCCACAGGGATCGCCTTACCTCTGTCAGCCTGTGTTCCTGCCTTGTGACCTACCCATCGCCGCCGAGCTCAGATAGATAGTAGAGCCCGGCGGCACCCGCCATATCTAGTGGTGAGCGTCCTGGGAACGGTGTAGCGCTCCACCCTTCCGTGAACGTCACGTGATGCGTGTGTCCGTGGCGGCCGTCATCTTAGAATGGGTAATGTGAACGGTGTAGCGCTCCGCCTTTCCGTGAACGTCACGTGATGTGTGTGTCCGTGGCGGCCGCCATCTTAGAATGGGTAATGAGTAGTTGTTATATAGCCTACAATTGTGTGACCGGATTAGACCTAGTTGAACAATGCTAAGATTTGGACTGTGGAGTCACACAATTGACCGACCACAACGTAGGTTAGAATCAGTGTGGTATAAAGTATGCAGGTCGCCTAGGTGCATTCGGTCAAAAGATCCGTCAGGAAGGCGGCCATATCAGAGTGAGGTATTCATAACGGGAGAGCACTTCAATGGCCCCACATGACAATATTGTCTTGCATGGCTAGTAGAACATAATAGTTAGCCAGGGAGGTGGCATCAGCGTATTGGCTGTTGGTGTGTCCGTGTGGTGTGACATAAAAGTAAGTGCAGTAGATTGTATCAACAGGGCGACTATGAGTGTGATATGGTATCAATATTGACCCATTCTGTATAAACAACTAGAGTTGTAATAGGTATGCTGGGGATCAGGATATGTGGATTATGGAAAATTATCCCTCGTGTACAGTTTCAGTGTGTAGTGTCGCTTTGGTATTTATAGCGACAAGTTGTACTAGAGAGTATGTCAGGGGATGTCCTGGATAGGACATCAGCTGCGAGTCCAGTCACAGTGTAGAGTGTCATGGTAAGTATAGTGGTGACAGATCGAATCAGAGAGCATGCCAAGGGATGTCCTCATTCAAGCCTCTGCTATCAGACGCTAAGCAATGAACCCATCTTTGCTCTTTGCGAAACAAGGCTTGTTTGGGGCAATTGGGGCTGGATTCTAACACCAACCATTTGAGTGAGTCTGCAGTATGATTTGATTCAACAAAATGTTTACACATTTTGGTGTTTGTCTTCTTGCAGCGGAAATTGCTGCGATGTTCTATGATATGGGTTTTGATTGGGCGGGTCGTCATCCCAATGTATTGTAGTCCACATGGGCATGTCAGCATGTAAATACAGTGGGAGGTGTTGCAGTTAGTGTGCCCCCTAATCTCCCAGATGAAGGTATCACTAAGTTGGATTGTCTTGTGTATGGTTGTATAAGCACAAACTCCACAGGATCCACAAGGATAGTGACCTTCAACTGGAGGTAAGTTCCACAGAGTCTGTTGGATCCCTTTCTTTTGTACTTTGGGTCTCGTGCTTATCAGGATGTCTTTAACATTCTGGGACCTTTTGAACGCGAACCTAGGTGTTGCGAGGCTGAGGTTGCCTGTGTTCAAAATGTCCCAGTGCCGCTTGATCACACTTTTGATTTTGTTGGAAACAGGGGTGAAAGTTATGACGCAGGTAATGGGTTGATTCTCAATCGGTACCACCTCACGTGGTTCAAGCAAGGCCTCATGATTGTTATTTCTTGCTCGTTTTTGGGCTCTGGTGACCTCTATCTTGGGGTAGCCTCTGTCTAGTAAATTCCTAGACAGGATTGCAGATTTATGCTTGTAATCAGTTAGTTCACTGCAATTTCACCGGACCCTGAGAAATTGTCCAAAGGGAAGGTTGGTCCGTAAGGCTTTAGGATGGTGGCTAGAGTAATGTAGCAGGCTGTTCCGGTCGGTGGGCTTTCTATACATAGTACTACTGAGTACTCCCTCTCTCAGTTTTATCGTGAGATCAAGAAAGGCAATTTCCGTGGGTGAAGCAGACATCGTGAAGTGGAGGTAAGGTTTGAGAGTTTTCACCCAATTGAAAAAGGCCTCGTGTGAGGTCGGTGGTCCTGTCCATAAAATGAGGATGTCATCTATGAATCTTTTCCACATCCTGATGTTGTCAAGGAAGGGATTGGACTCGTTGTGTATATGTCTGTTTTTGAATTCCGCCATGTAGAGGCAGGCCACCGAAGGAGCAAAAGTACTGCCCATGGATGTACCTTGGGTTTGATGGTAAAACTGGCCCCTGAATTCGAAATAATTTTCCATTAGTGCTAGAGTGGCACACTCCATGATGAAGGTCTGTGGAGTGATTGAACTCCAGGTTTCAAGTCCCAAGTCTTTCCTCTATTACCTCAAGTGTGGCCCTCTGAGGAATGTTCGTATATAGGGCCTCCACGTCGAGGGTAATTAAGAGATTAATCTGCCCCGTGTCACGGACGGTGTCCAGTATGCGTAGGACATCAGAAGTGTCCTGGATGTATGAGGGGATGCGTCTCACAAGGGGTTGTAAAAAATGATCACAAAATTGTGAAAGTGGTTCCAAGATGGAATCAATCCCTGAGACGATTAGTCGCCCAGGTACCGGTCTAGATTCTTTGTGGATTTTAGGAAGGATGTAGAAGTACGGGACCCTGGGATCTTTTTTTGACAGGAAGTCTGCTTCTTTCGTGCTAATCCACTGTTCACATTCTGCATTGTCAATCAGACCTGTGATTATGTTATGTGAACGTGGTGTAGGATCACAAGGGATCGGTGTGTAGTACCGTCTATCATTGAGTTGCCTGGTGCATTCACGATCATAATCCACAGTGTTCATCAGCACTGTTGCACCACCCTTGTCCGCCTGTTTCATAGTAATGAGGGGGTCTTCACCAAGTGATTTAAGGATATCCATCTCTTTACGGGAGATATTGCAATGATGCACCTTCCTGGAGTTAGAATAGTAAATTATACCCTTACACTATCCATCACTTTCCCTACTGATGCACCTTCCTGGAGTGGGAATAGTAAATTATACCCTTACACTATCCATCACTTTCTTTACTGATGCACCTTCCTGGAGTGTGAATAGTAAATTATACCCTTACACTATCCATCACTTTCCCTACTGATGCACCTACCTTACACTATCCATCACTTTCCCTACTGATTCACCTTCCTGGAGTGGGAATAGTAAATTATACCCTTACACTATCCATCACTTTCCCTACTGATGCAACTTCCTGAAGTGGGAATAGTAAATTATACCCTTACACTATCCGTTACTTTCCCTACGGATGCACCTTCCTGGTGTGGGAATAGTAAATTTTACCCTTACATTATCCATCACTTTCCTTCCTGATGCAGCTTCCTGGAGTTAGAATAGAAAATAACACCCTTACAATATCCTTTATTTTCACTACTGATGCACCTTCCTGGAGTGTGAATAGTTCATTTTACTCTCACACTATCCATTACTTACCTTACTGTTGCACCTTTCTGGAGTGGGAATAATAAATTATACCCTTATATTTTCTATCACTTTTCCTACTGCTGTACCTTTCTGGAGTGGGAATTCTAAATTATTCCTTTATAGTATGCATCACTTTCTTTAATGGTGCACCTTTCTGGATTTGCAATAGAGAATTTTGTTCTTACACTATCCATCATTTATCATATTTCTGTATCATTTAAATGTTTCTCTTTTGCTTCAGGTAACAAAAGTGTAAATAGTATTAAAAATCTTGCACTTTAGAAAATGTGTTTTTCGTTTCATGTTCTTTATTTACCTTTAAGATTGCTGTTTTTATTTGTGGTCTTCTTTTTCTTGCTGGTCTTTGTGTTTGTTGGCTTCCTTAGATGTGGAGTTTGCTTTTCTTAAAAGATGGCTTTGAGTTTCTAAAAAAAGGAAATAAGAAATGTAAATGTTTAATTTGCTTTCTGCTGAATTTAGCTGGATTTTGATTAGAAAATTACACCTTATATTTCTTCATCACTTTTCTTACTGCTGCACATTCCTGGAGTGGGAATATATAATTATAACCTTATACTGTTTATCACTTTCCTTACTGTTGCACCTTCCTGGATTGGGAATAGTAAATTATACCCCTATACTATCCATTACTTTCCTTACTGCTGCTCCTTACTTGAGTGGGAACAGTAAATTATACTCTTATACTATCAATCATTTTCACCACTGATGCACCTTCCTGGAGTGGGAATAAGAAATTATTCCCTTTTACTATCCATCACTTTCTTTAATGCTGCACTTTCCTGGAGTGGGAATAGTGTAATTTACCCTTACACTATCCATTACTTACCTTACTGTTGCACCTTCCCGGAGTGGGAAATGTAAAATATTCCTTTACACTATCCATCATTTTCATTTATGCTGTACATTTCTGGAGTTGGAATAGTGCATGTTACCCTTACATTATCCATAATTTATTATATTTCTTTATCATTCAAATGATTTAATTTTGCTTCAGGTAACAAAAGTGTAAATTGTATTCAAATTCTTGCACTTCAGAAATTGTGTTTTTCGTTTCATGTATTTTATTTACCTTTCAGATTGCTGTATTTATTTGTGGTCTTCTTTTTCTTACTGTCTTTTGTGTTTGTTGGATTCCTTAGATGTGGAGTTTTTTTTTTAATGATTGCTTTGAGATTCTAAAAAAAGGAAATAAGAAATATAAATGTTTAATTTGCTTCCTGTTGCATTTAGCTGGACTTTGATTAGTAAATTACACCTTACATTTTACTGCTGCACATTCTTGGAGTGGGAATTTTACATTATACTTTTATAATATCCTGCACCTTCCTGGAATGGGAATAGTTAATTATTCTCTTACACTATCCATCACTTTCCTTACTGATGCACCTTACTGGAGTGGGAATAGTAAATTATACCCTTACACTATCTATCACTTTCCTTACTGATGCACCTTCCTGGAGTTAGAATATAAAATAACACCCTTTTACCATCCAGCACTTACCCTACTGCTGCACCAACCTGGAGTTTGAATATAAATTGATACCTCTATACCATCCCACACTTTCCCTACTGCAGCACCTACCTGGAGTGAGAATAGAAAATAATACACTTTTACCATCCTGCACTTACCTTACTGCTGCACCAACCTGGAGTTTGAATAGAAATTGGTACCCCTACACCATCTCACACTTTCCTTACTGCAGTACCTATCTGGAGTTAGAATAGAAAATAATACTCTTTTCCCATCCAGCACTTACCCTACTGCTGCACCAACCTGGAGTTTGAATAGAAAGTAATACCCCTACACCATCCCACCCTTTCCCTACTGCAGCACCTACCTGGAGTAAGAATATAAGATAATAACCTATTATCATTCTACATACTTGCTCTACTGCTGTACGTATCTGGAGGTAGAAAAGTCTATAATTTTAATGCATCATAGAACAATTTCACTTGCAGTATGACTTTTATATACCTTTTTTTTCTCTTTGTCGTCTGGTTTCTGCCTTGATGGTGTGCTGGTTGGTTGGATTTTGGGTTGTTGCTTTCTTTGAAAAACAATATTTGTTTGAGGCTCTGGAGATGATTTTTATTTTTTATAACTAATAAAAAGGAAAAGGTAATGTTATTTATATGTGAAATGTTTATGATGTAGATAAACATATCAATAATTTTGTTTATAATAGCCTTTTACCATCCTACAAATTCTACAGTGCTGTATATACCTGGAGTTAGAATATCAATTGATATCTCTACACCATCCCACACTTTCCCTACTGCAGCACCTACCTGGAGTTAGAATAGAAATGTATACCCTTTTACCATCCAACACTTATCCTACTGCTGCTCCAACCTGGAGTTTGATTAAAAATTGGTACCCCTACACCATACCACAATTTCCCTACTGCAGCACCTACCTGGAGTTGGAATAGAAAATAATACACTTTTACCATCCTGCACTTACCTTACTGCTGCACCAATCTGGAGTTTGAATAGAAATTGGTACCCCTACACCATTCCACACTTTTCTTACTGCAGTACCTTTCTGGAGAAAGAATAGAAAATAATTCCCTTTTCCCATCCAGCACTTACCCTACTGCTGCACCAACCTGGAGTTTGAATAGAAAGTAATACCCCTACACCATCCCACCTTTTCCCTACTGCAGCACCTACCTGGAGTTAGAATATAAAATAATAACCTATTATCATTCTACACACTTGCTCTACTGCTGTACGTATCTGGAGGTTGAAAAGTCTATAATTTTAATTCATCATAGAACAATTTCACTTGCAGTATGAATTTTATATACCTTTTTGGTTTTTTTCGCTCTTTGTCGTCTGGTTTCTGCCTTGATGGTGTGTTGGTTGGTTTGTTTTTGGGTTGTTGCACTCTTTGAAAAACAATCCTTGTTTGATGATCTGGAGATTATTGTGATTTTGTAAAAAAATGAAAAAGGAAAAGGTAATGTTATTTTAATGTGAAATGTTTCTGCTGTAGAAAATAATGTTAACAAATCTGTTTATAATAGCCTTTTCATATGTTACAATTTCTATTCTGCTGTATATACCTTGAGTTTGAATATAAATTGATACCTCTACACTATCCCAAACTTTCCCTACAGCAGCACCTACCTGGAGTAAGAATACCTGGAGTAAGAATAGAACATAATACCCTTTTACCATTCTACACTTTCCTTCCTGCTGCACCTACCTGGAGTTGGATTTTAAATTGATACTTCTACACTATCCTCCATTTTACATTCTCCAGCACCTTCCTGGAGTAAGAATAGAAAATAATACACTTTTACCATCCTACACTTTCTATACTGCTCCCCCATTAGAAGTTTGAATAGAAATTGTGACCACTACACTATTCAGCACTTTCCTTACTGCAGCATCTATCAGGTGTATGAAAAGAAAATAATAACATTTTACCTTCTTACACTTTTTTTCATGCTGCCCCTACCTGGAGTCTGAATTGAATTATTTATTTGTAACTCTACACTATTTCACTCTTTTGTTACTGCTGTACCTTTAGTGATACTATAAATAAATGTTATCTCTACAGTTGTTATTTTTAATAAATCAATACAGTATTATCAATTATATTTAAACATACAGTATTGTAAATAATAACATAATTACCTTTTTGATAAGTTGAGTTTCAATTTTCAAAGTAGAAAATATTTATTAATTTTCTCAAAAATTAAAATCGATTAAATATATGTGTATTAATAAATGTATTTGCGTTTCGTGTGTTTAGAATTGTCGATTAAAATATCCAAAAGTACCTTCAAATTATTATTGAAGAGGAGTGTTGGCTCTGTAGCAAAATACAATTTTTTTATACTGGTCTTTTGCGGCGTTGTTGTTAGTAGTTCGACTAATAAAAAAAAGCAACATTTTGAGATGTTAGAAAAATATTTTATGTTTATTATTTGATTTCATTATCAAATAATAAACAAAATGTATTACATGTTTTTCTCAGCTTTTAAAATGTAGGGTTGTGTATATATTTATATGGATATATGTATAAATAATTATAGTAATATCTTGGTGGTATAATATTGTCTTTAAATAGCAAACACAAACTTATTAGGTGCAGCGTTGTAATTGTTTCAGAATATTATTATGAAAAAAAATTAACTAACTTACTTGTATTCCGAAAAATATTACTCCTGAAAACCAATCTAGTTTTAGTTTAGGTGAAGAGGTCAGAGGGTCAGCTTTGGCATATGGTCACTCTGGGAGTTGAGAATCAACTGTTTTAAAAATGGTATCTGCCTCGTATTTATAAGTTTTGGTCAGTGTCACTGTTGTTTTTTTGTAAACACAGCGTTGGTATGATTGTTTTATATACGTTTTATTTCTGTGGAAAGTTATAATTTAAAGGTTTGTTAAAAGATATGTTATTTGCATTTTTCGTGCCGTTTTGGCATCCACTTTGAAACTAACGTTTGAACTACATATTTTAAAATGGCGACTATGTGTATGTATGAATTTGTTGGTATCAAATAATTATTTTCATTCATTCTAATATATGTTTAGTATATTTTTATTTAATTTTGTTGCGTGTGTTAAATTTTCTACAATTTAGATTACATGAGTATTATTTTGTAATACTCAAGTATTCATTTTAATACGCGAGTATTAATTTTTAAAAATGGTAGCATTTATTTCCCTTACGTTATAGTTTTTCTCATCATTTTTAATACACTTCCCCACCCAAAACCCCTAGTTTCCCTGCATCCCGTTCCAGGTTTTATTTTACAAAAAAATATATATATTATATTTGCGTTGTAATGGTATGCGTAGTAAATGTTTTCGTTGTAATAGCACTTTACTATTATTAACATTATCTTGCATTGTAATAGTAATCGTTGTAAAAGCATGCGTTGTAAAAGTATTTGCGTTGTAAAAAATGCGTTGTAAAGTACTGCGTTGTAATAGTATGCGTTGTAACGTCATATATCCTCCAATGACAGCCTGTATTTGTTGGACCAAGAAAAATGTCCATTTTCTTAAACGGTACCTGTAGAGTTAAAATGCAATCATGAATAGGTTTACATTACAATCCAATTACATTCGTTTAGACTTACAAGTATTCGAAAACGGGAATATAAATGGAATATGTATACAAAATAAAGAAACTTCTGTTGAAAAACTTTAAAAAACATCTTACATTTGTTATAGTGTTCTAAACGTTACTTGATTCTACTCCTAAACCTTAATTGTAATAGAGGTCTGAGAGGGCCATATGACGAAGCAATACCTATTACAACCATGTAGGCATCATTTTGAAAGAATACAGGCTTGGGAGTGTCACGTGACGCAGTAATAAATATTAAAACTAATGGGAGAATTAGGAGGGAGCAAATACGATGAACCAGAAAGCATATGTTCCAGAAAAATAAAGCAAAACAGAGCTGGGAGGGCCACGTGACGGATTTAAAAAAATAATAGTATTATGAACGCACAATGTATAAGAATACAGGCTAAAGCACTTGACAGTTCAAAAATACGAAACCGAAATTTATGCAGGCAGAATTTATAAAATTAGAGCTGTATAGCACCTCGTGACGCAGAAAGAAACTTTCATACTATGTGCATACAATTTAAAACCATTGAGGGGTAGGAGAACCATATGATGGAGAAAAAAATAGCTTCATGCATATACAATTTACAGCGGAGGCTGATGTTGTGATGGCTTCTCTTACCTTTGCTTCTGTCATCTTTTGGCGTGTCTTCAAAGGCTGCGGTTTTGCTGGGTCTGGGATGTTTTGGTGTGCGGCGCCGCCGCCTCCGCGCTTATGGTATTGTGGCTGGGCGGCAGAAGCAGTGAAACCACGTCGAGTGTCAGGAGTCCTCGTCCGCTCGAGCAATGTGTTTGTAGTAAAATCGATGATGACACTCTGTCACCGCAGCACAGGCAGGCAAAGGATAGAGTGCTCACGTCAGTGCCTGCATTATATGGGAACCACGGGGGCTTAGCAAACCAAGCCCAGGGCCATCATTGGTAGCGTTTTCGTGGTTTATAAGAATGATGGCCTTGGGGGACATCCCATTGGCTAATGTATTGGTTTCCAGGCTTAGTGATAGCAAGAATGCTAGGTGGTTGCATGTGGGGAGTGTGGGCGGGCGTGCACCTCGCAAGTGCAAGTGTGAGCACCAACAATAAACAACAGAGAGCGATGGGGACGGTGTTATAGTGTGCGCAGAGGCAGGCCCAGAATCGGATCTCCAATGAGTGACCACTTCTAATCATTCTCCTTAGCGCGCACTGAGCTCTGATTTGTCACTGAGACGGTGATTGCAATATACTTTGTACTGCTAATCATACTCAGCGTGTACCCACGCATACAGTATGAATATGGTTTGACGTTACACATCGCAATGAAAGCTTCCGTGTGACGTCATGTACGGAGTTCTGTACACGAAAGGCGCCAATGTTTCTACATGGTTAAAAACATATGTTTATGTATTTAATGTACATCCTAAGGGAAGATATTATTTGGGATAACTATGAACATTCTTTTTTACAGTTTTAACAATTATATATCACTTTTAAAAACAATCACACAAATCGCGGTAGAACATCATGCGTACTGGTATCAAAAGAGCTGCGTAAGCACATCATAAGCGTACGAAAAGCCATGTGACTTTAAAAGGAGAGATTTGATTGATTCATAACTTTTCATATTGCAACTGTTGGAAGTTCCGTCCCATTATAATCATTCGACTTTGACTGTCTAAGAAGAAGCATTTGTTCTGAGAATTTTATCAAATGGACGGAAGATCACCATAATAAGAGCAATGGACTCATCTTCCAGCAATTCTTCAGAGGATGGTTTCATTCCTGAAGAACCTCCAAAGAAGAGGAAAGAAGCTCTAATTTGGAAGTTTTTTACTTTTCCAGAAGGGCAAAAAAAGGTTAATGCTTCAAAAGTAGCCTGTAAAATTTGCCAAACAACTCTTTCAAGGGGTGATCCATGTATAAAATACTCCTTTGGCACAGCAAAGATGGTGCGACACGTGAAGAGCTTGTACCCCAACAACTTTGCTTGAGCTGCAAGGCGGAGGTTGCACGAGAACCCACCTGGTGCTACACCAAGCACATCAACTTGTGCAGCAGCATTTTCAGCAAACAGTCCACACCCACAAATTGATCCTGACTTTGCTAAAGTTAAAATTGTATGCATTTCTTGCGATAAACTTTTGTGTTATGGGAAACCGTATATGGACCTGATAAAACGCAGGATGCAGGACCATTGGTGTCCTCGATATTATTATTTTTTTCATTCTTCTGTTCCGCTTGGAATTTTTTGAGATAATACAAAAAAAAATACAAAACTACTTTCAGAACTACCTTCACTGGTCAAAGAAATAACTATATTTCTATGTTAGTGTGTAAACGTTTGTCAGAATGAATGTGTAGTTCATAAATGAATGAATGACTACATTACTAGTGTATAGAGACGGTGAAAGTGTAGAACCATAAGGAAGTGCTACAGCATAAATCTATAAGGTGTTTACTTATAGTATACTGTAGTACCTTCGAAGCACTTGAATGTAACATATGTACATAAATATGTTCCAAGTCTATGCTTCAATTTGCACTGCTATTGAAACTGCCTGGGTGAATTTGTATGTGTTAGGGGTGGATTTAAAATCCCCTTGTGCCTCTTTTACACAGCCGTTGCATCACTTTTGTGACACAGCGGTGGTGCAAAAGATGTGCCATGATGTGTGCTATTAACAATGTGATGCATCTGGAAGCTGCATTACATTGTAAAGCCCTGCGCCAGAAGGAGGCTTTCCTGTGCAGGAGTGGGTGCAGCAATATCTCCTAAAAGTGACTGAGTGAAATGTATGACATTTCATTCCGTCACTTTTTAGCTTATGCTGCGTCAAAACCTTGCACGTGCTTAAAGCAGGTGTAACAATTGATACAGCATTGTGAGCATAGGGCCCCAAGAGCATTGCTGGAGCTGTGCAATGCTTGCAACCGAAGTCAAGCAATAATTAATCCCAAAAATAATTTGCAATTTAGTTTTGTTATTATTTTATATTAAGAATATGAAATATAATCCAAAAAATAAAATAAATATAAATATTTATATTCAAAATTTAGGAAATTAGTATAAAAAGAAAGACATAATAATTAATACATTTATAAATTATCATTTACAAAACCTTTGAAATTCACTCAAAAAACCAAAGGTTTCACACACGTTATATTAGGAATTAGCATTTAAAAAACGTTGCAAATTCATTGAAAAAACCATAGGTTTCACACATGTTATAGTTAGCTGAACATTTCTGTCATACAAAACCTTTGAAATTCCTCCGTTATAGTTAGCTCAGCTAACTATAACATGCGCGCCCGCAATGCACTGCTGATGACGTCACATATTACATCACTCATGACATGGTCAGTGACATCACTCATGACATCTCAAATGACATCACTGATGATATCACTGATGACATCACTGATGACAGCATCCTTGTGAAAGAGTGGCAGACCTCCTCTCACCCTAATATAACCTTTGATACACACATTCAAAAATAGAAACTAACATTTTCTAAAAAATGGAGATACCAATACCAGTTACAACAACCTATTCAGTAATTCCAACATCTACATACACATCTACTCATTCACCATCAGTTCTATGTAGCCAGTCAAACTGTTACTCACTCATCATATGTACTCATACACCTATGCATCCTGTTACACACCGATACTCATCCATACAGTTTTTCACACACAAAAGAAGGTGAATGCCCCCAAAGTCACATGTAAAATCTGTGACACTACGCTGTCCAGAGGCGACATCAGCAAAAAATGTTCATTTGGAACAGCGAGCTTGATCCGCCATGTTAAAAATCTGCATCCTCGCAATTATGTGAGAGCTTGCTCAGAAAGGCTGCGGGATAACCCTCCACCTGCTGTTCCCAGCACTTCTACTGCACCACCACCACCACAAGCAAGCAGTCCACACCCGGGACATCATACCTGATTTTGCAGATTTAGTCATATATTGCACATTTTACAATGAGATGTTGTGTTACAGGGAGCAGTCTATTGACTTGATTATCCGAAGAAAACAAGAGCACCGTTGCTCACATCGTTAATTTTCTTTTCTTAATTTGTTCCAGTTCAACACTTTTTTGGTTGCAGTTTCCTTTTTTTTTTTAAGCTTCAAAAAATCACAAAAAATACAAAACCAAAAAGACAAAAAAATTGTTATTTTCAGAACTACCTTCACTGGTCAAAAAAAGAGCTATATTTCTATGATAGTGTATAAACTTTATCTGAATGAATGTGTAGTGCATAAATGAATGAATGAATACATTAGTAGTGTATGGTGAAAGTGAAAGTGCAGAACTATAAGGAAGTGCTACAGCATAAATCAATAAGGTGTTTAAATATAGTATACTGTAGTACTTTCAAAGCACTTGAATGTAACTTATGTGCATAAATATGTTACAGGTCTATGCTGCTTTTTGCACTGCTGGTGAAACTGCCTGGGTGAATCTTTAAGTGTTAGGGGCAGATTTACAATCCCCTTGTGCGTCTTTTACACTGCTGTTGCATCAAGTGCAAAAGATGCGCCATGGTGTGTGGTATTTACAATGGGATGCATCTGAGAGGTGCATCACATTCCAAATCCCTGTACCAGAAGTAGACATTCCTGCACAGGGGGGAGGGGTGTGTTACAATGCAGGAACACCTCCTAAAAGTGGCTGGGTGAAATCTTAGACACTTTTGGCCCAAGCAGCATCATAACCCTGCACCTGCTTGAAGCAGGGGTAAGCATTGACACAGCATTGTGAGCATAGGTCTCCCAGAGCATTGCTGGAGCTGCGTTGCGTTTCTGAATGGCTTAATTAAATACTGAAACAGCAGTGGCAGAATGTTTGGAGGAAGAGTAAGGATACAGACTGGGCAATTGAAGGTTTAAAAGACAAGTTTGCACGTGCATAGAAGAGTGCATGCATAGTCCATAGGGATTTGAAGCAGTCCATGCCCTAAGGCCTACTTTGCTGCATGATTACTTGGGTACTGGCTGAATGATTACAGTTCTGCAAGGAGAGTGTCTGTCTGAATGAATACTTGCTTACCTTTTAGCACAGTGTATAGATAAGCACATACTGCTGTATGGCTCACTACAATACTGAAACAGCAGTGGCAGAGTGTTTGAAGGAAGTATAAGGATACAGACAAGGCAATTGAAGGTTTAAAAGACAAGTTTTCAGGTGCATAGAAGAGTACATGCATACTGTATAGGGGTTTGAAGAAGTCCATGCCCTGAGACCTACTTTGCATACTTTGAATCAATAGAATAATGTAAAGAATGTATAAGTGAATCTATAAGTGCTTCACTTTTACTACAGTGGATGCATTACTAGATAGTACTCAAACCATTATTATTATAAAACAATACATTTATTCTTTTAACATCTCATGATTTAACAGAGTTTCTAAAAGAAGTTCATCAGGTATTTCAATGACATCAATTTCCTGGTTAACAATTTCAGAATTTATATGTTCCAGAAATTCGATATAATCTAATGCTTCCACAAAATCAGTATCTAAGCTTTCGTCTAGGAAATCACAGCATGGGAGGGTGGGGAGGAAGAGGGTGGGGAGGGGGAGAGGAGGAGGGAAAAAAGTGGGGGTAAGACTGAGGGGAAGGGATGGGGGAGGAGGGGGAGGGGGAGGGGAAGAGGGGGGGAGGGGGGGCCAACAGGGGTCGGGGCAACAGTCTCTATTTAGTTAATTGTGTGGCTCTCCGTCATTGGTTTTATTCGCAGTGTGATGCAGGCTGATATCTCAATCCGATTCAAAATCAGGTAATAGTGCATTCCATTCCGAAGAAATGCGGTGTCTGCGTAAACCTCTACACTCCTCCCTCTGTAACTCTGCACTCTCTGCTCTTCCCAACCTTAACACCTCCCCGCGCCAAATGTCTGGTTCTGGTGGCCTAGCCGATTTCCATCTCATATTAATCGTTCTCTTCGCTAGTAGAAGTGCCATATCAGCAAAGCGAGACTCTACACTCCTCTTCTTTTCAGTATGGCCCAGCCCCAATATGCAATATTCTACAGAGGTGTAAAGTCTTGCTGGAGCTACCCTGATTAGTTTGCTTATGTACCGTTGTCCAAAAGTATCCTAATTTTGGGCATTCCCATAGCATGTGTAATAGTTGTGCGTCGTCCGCTGAGCATCGGGGACACATGGCTGCAGCAGCAGGAAACATGGCTTGTATCCTATGTGGAGTGAGGTATGCTCTGTGGATAATCATCAGTTGAATACATTTAAATTTCGGGTTTCTCGAAACCTTTTAAGGGAACTTCAGAATCCTTTCCCATTCCTTGTCTCTAAAGGCTCTCCCTATGTCTCCCTCCCAACGTTCGTGTGTGGGTTGAAGGGAAATGGCCCTACTGGCCCTTATGCCATGCGTTATCCATTTCGTCAAATGGCTGCCTGTTCCCATTAAATATTGCATAGTGAGCAGGGAGTTTGTGGACGGTTACACACCAGTACGTGCCCATGTTTGTGTTACATAGTGTTTGACTCTAGCAAATAATATAAATAGCCTGTCAGGGGTCTGATGTGTTCTGTTAAAGTCCGCAAACGGCATAACGTCGCCATCCACAAATAAATCTCCCACCTGCTTGACTCCTGCGTCATGCCAGTCGGTTAGGTCGTGTTCTGTTAGTGCGTGAAACCCAAGTGGAATCCCCAAAAGTGGTATTGTGGGAGCATACGATGTCATTGGGTTCGTATATCTCACCGCTTTCCTCCAGCAGCAAAGAGCGAGTCTGAGCAGAAGCGGTGCCGATCCAGGTATTTTAACATTTGGCAGCAATAATGTATGGATGACGCCGTTCGGTCTATCCGTTTCTGTCTTGTCGATCTCATGAAGATTGCGGCCTGCCAGCCAGTAGACTAGCCATTGTAGTTGGCACGCGTAGCTATACGCCAACATATCTGGTAATCCCATGCCTCCCTGTGTGGTCGGTAATTGGAGCTTGGCTATACTAATGCGTTGTCTTCCCGAACCCCACACCAGTCCCGTCAATATAGTGTTTACCGTTTTGAACGTGCGTGTTGGGATCATGAGCGGCAATTTTGTGAAGAAATAGAGAAGACGGGGTAGAACTACCATCTTAGAGACTTTTACCCTTCCGGCCACTGAAAGCGGCAGGGTGTTCCAGAACTGAACCTGCGCTTTTAAGGTGGTGATTTCTCTGCCCAGGTTCCCGTACAACATGTCTGTCATCTTTCTATATATTTGTATCCCTAAGTACCTAAAGGTCATTGGCGCAATCTGTAAGTGATATGGGGTGAACCGCATTCGTGTGTCCCTACCCGCGGTACCAAACCAATACCCGTAGGACTTGGCGTACTTTATCGTGAGGCCTGATATGACTTGAAAGTCCTCAAAAATGTTTGGTATCGGGTCTATACTGTCCCTCATGTCCCCTATATATAAAATGATGTCATCCGCATATGCTGATACTATATGCATCATTGCAGTCCTCTGTATACCCCTGTGTTGTGCAAAGGTCCGGAGTTTATGAAATACTGGTTCCATTGATAAGATAAACAGTAGGGGCGATAGTGGGCAGCCCTGTCTGGTGCCCTTCTCAATGCTAAGAGGGCTGGATATGCATTTATTAGTGCATACCCTTGCCGTCGGTTGTGTGTATAGCAGTGTTACCCAAGCCACAAACTTGGGCGGGAGTCCTAATCTACTGAGTGTTGCGAGCATGTAATCCCATCTAAGGGAGTCAAATGCCTGTTTCAGGTCTAAAGATATGCAGCCCTCCATACCTTGTACCGTGTCTTCATGAAGCATTATTTGGCTTAGCCTTCGTAGGTTAATCGCCGTACTCCAGCCGGAGACAAAGCTGCATTGGTCTGGGTGTATTAACTGTGAGACATAGGGGGCCAGTCGCATCGCCAAAATTTTACTAAGAATCCTGTAGTCCGTGTTTAAGAGCGAGAGTGGTCAATAGTTTGAAGGAGTAGCCCGTCCCTGCCAGGTTTCAAGAGGGAGACTATCAGTGCATGTAACGTTGTGGGTGGGAGTGCAGTTTTGTTTAGCGACTCTAGATAAAGTACGTGCAAATGCGGTACAAAAATGTCTGCATATGTCCCGTAAAACTTGGCCGGCAGGCCGTCTGTCCCAGGGGTTTTACCTCTCGGTAGCGCTCGGATCGCTTGCTTTATTTCCGCAATCGTGATGGGGCGAGCAATGTCGGTACTCTGTTCCGCTGTGAGTCTTGGAATGTCAAGATCCATCATAAAGGAGTCATACTGCTCCTCAGATAACGTCGGGTGACGTCCATACAGTGTCTTATAATACTCCTGGAACGTGTTGTTTATGCCCAGTGGTGTCCGGATTGGCGTGCCCCGTTGATCAATCACCTCCATAATGGGAGAGTACACGGATGCATCTTTTACCAATCTGGCCAGTAATGGGCCCGATTTATCCGCTTGAGCATGTTGTTTGCATGTGTATTCTTTATAGTCTAGTAGTCTCAACTCCTCAAGCAGTTCAGCGTGATGGATATGCGCCTCTTGTAACTGCGTAAGTTGTGCGTTTGTACCCGCTGCCTCACTTTCCAGCATCGCCATTCTCCCCTCCTCCCTTTTTCGCCCCTCCATCACTGTGTGCCTCATGCCCACTTTCGTGCTCATCGCTACACCTCGTATTGTCACTTTGAAGGTGTCCCACTCAACCTGTCTCGAGCTAGCTGTGACAGTATTTAGGGTGAAATATTGTGAAATAGCATCAGACAGTGTAGATCTAAACACCATATCCTCTAGTAGTTCTGGTGATAGGCACCATGTTGGTATAGGAGTGGGGATCCTACCCCGTTGTATCGTGACCTCTACTGGGTTATGATCGGATAATGTCTTCCCCATATGTTCAGCAGATACCATAGACCCCAACAAGTTCCTAGAGCATAAGATTCGATCTATTCTAGTGTGTAGCTTATGAGGTGGAGAATAAAGGGTGTATTCCCTGTGCAACAAATCTTTATTTCGCCATACATCAGACAAATCCCAATCATCTTCCCATTGAGTTAGCGCCTCTGCTTGTCTCCTACTTTCCGTTGCATTTACAGGGGGGTGAGATCGATCAAGGGATATATCAAGCACTGCATTACAGTCACCCTCCAGTATCCAGTCATATTCCGACTAGTCAGCTAGCACCGCATTAAGGGTGGTGAGGAACGTTATCTGATCTGTGTTAGGCACATATATGCTGCCAAGCACAATATGGGCTCCATCCAGTGTCCCCCTCACAAACACATACCTACGCTCTGTGTCTATTCTTCGCTCTATCATTTGAAAGGGAATAGAATTTTTGAGCCATACTGCAGGTCCTCTTGAAAATGCAGAGTAAGTTGTGGCAAACAATTGGCCTTTCCATTTATTTTGCAGTTTAGCACTTTCTGCACCGTTAAGGTGGGTCTCCTGCAGATATACTATATCCACCTGTCTCCGGTGCAGTTGCGCTAGGATTCTATGCCTCTTATGCAAGGATCCCATACCTAGGACATTCCAGGTGCTTATCTTATATGTGTCAGGAGTCGCCATTGCAGGGTGCATTCGTCCTATGTGTCGAACCCAGTATCGGTGTCGTGTATTGCAGGATAATAAAGATCATAAGTGCCCTCATTTTACCAAATTCCCGAACCTTAAGGTCTCCACCAAAACAGATCCTGAGACCAAACATCAATGCCCAACATGGGCAACAAAAAACACAAAATCGTGACTACGCCCTGGGGGGTGTAGCGGGCACACTCGCTCACCAAGTATCCGCTAACAGGTACAGTGGATTACCCTGAGCTTGAAAGTACCCTGGTCCTGATTGCCCACCCCCGCCTTACACATCAGCATCATACATTACCAAACGTTGTTTTCAGTGGTTATACTTATACGTCATTCGCCTCTTGTGCGGTGATTTTCGGGAACAATTGCACACTAGTGACAGAGCCCGACAGTTCCGTGTGTGTGTCCGAGTTCATTATTTCCGCGGCATCATGCACTGCCAGCGCATCTGTTGTAAGTAAAGTTGTCGCCGGGGTCGATCTTGAGTTGTCTGTTATCCCTCGTCCTTTTGCATCAGGTATCGCAGCAGGTCCGCGTCGCCTCGTGGGTTGCACTGGCTCTTGGAGTGATGGTCCCAAATCCTGAGCATCTTCCATAGGATCCTGTGTATGCAGCGGCGTAAGGGTTACCTCTAGTCACTCCAAAGCCTCCTCAGGAGAGTCAAAGAAATAGGTCTTGTTACCATGAACAACTTTCAAGCGGGCAGGGAAAAGGAGGGCATACTTCAAAGTGTGGTCGCGCAGCCTGCGCTTTACTCCTATAAAAGTAGATCTGGTCTTCTGGACAGTCGGTGTGAAATCCGGATAGATAGACACCGTTTTGTTTTCAAATTTCAAAGGAGCTTTTTTCCCTGGCCGCTCTTAGAACTGAGTCTCTATCCTTATAGTGCAGGAGGTGTGCAATCAAAGGTCGTGGCGGGGCCATGGTTTCGGAGGTCTCGGAAGGATTCTGTGCACCCTTTCTACACTGTATAGCGGAGTAAGATCCGTAGGCCCCACCATTGATTTCAGCCAGTCCTCCACAAACTGCGTGAGATTTTTCCCAAAATGCGAACATTGTTGCGTCGTGAGCGCCCTTCTGACTCGTCCACTCTGTCCCCCAATCTCTTAAGTTGCCGTTCCATGTTCTCAAGTTTTGTTGAGTGCTCTGTTTGCTGTGGAATCAGGTCGTCCAATGCAAGTTTTTGTTCCTGGACTTTCTCAGCCAGCTTGTTGTGGTCGGCTTTCAGAAAGGACATTCCCGTCGTCATGGTATCCATCCATGCTTCCAGTGCTTCCCTTGATGCACGTATTTCCGTCAATATGAGGTCTAGATTAGCTTCCTGGGTGTTCCTGTTGGCTGTATAATTTCATTGTTGGAATAGGCCAGCGGATCCTCCGATCCAGTAGAGTGTAGTTCAGCGTCCGCCGCAGGTTCCTGGTGCTTGAGTTTCCTGCCCATGACTGTGCGTGGCGAGTGCGCCGCGTTCCGGTTGTTCGTGAATGCTCCGTGTCTCGTGTCGGCGGTATTCGCACTATGCAATTATTATCACTATTTACTGTGCGTGCTCATATGCGGTGTACGCTGTGTGTGGCCAATCTAGCAGTGCCACCAGCCTTTGTTGGACAGACACTCACTGCCTGCTCTCTGGTCTGAATCTCCTGGTTCCTATCGGAGGGCAGGATGGGGGAGGGCGAGTAGTGTCTTCCCCAGAGTTGCTCTCGAGTTTGTTTTGTTCCCCGCAGGGCGGTACACTTTCTTTGCAATATGAGGGGTACGAATCAATAATGTTGTCAAGACCAGAGTGTGTGCCCTGTGCGAGTACTCTATTCTAGTAAGTAGTTGGTCAAGCTGGGAGTCGCCATTAAGCGGGAAAGCCGCAGGGTGTGGCAGCCCTGTATATCCCAATTCCCTTGTGGGTAGCTTCAGCATGTCTCTGGCCGACACCAAAAATCGGGTCTCAGCATATGTCTGTGTCCTTACTCACAGCCGTCCCAGCGTGCAGTGTACTCATGTCCCCCTTACGCTCCCAGGCCTTTGGGGAGATCCGTGGAGTTCCACGCTTTGCGCGAATCAGTGCTGTGTCGGACAAGATGGCGCCCGTCTCTTTCGGTCTCGGGAGCTAGCGTAGTGACTCTTCCCTCGACTGGTACTCCGGATTCAGCATGGTGCCCCGGGACTTCCCCCGTCAGAACGCTTCCCTCCGCTATGCCACTGCATGTGCCTCCTCGGATGGTCGCGGAACTGTGCACAGTAGGGTCTAGCGGGTACCGCCGTAGTTCGACTTCTCACAACAGCCAGTAGTGGCGAGCCCGGGGGTGCAGACGGTGTTGTCCCTTCATTGATCGGGTCGCGGCATACCCAGCTCCGGGCTCCAGGGACTGTGCTCTCCTTTTGCAATGGATTTGTTCCTGCTCCTCCCCTCACTCCAGACCGCGGCTTTCGGCAAACCACAGGACCTCTCGGATCTAGTCGGCGGGCTTCCCCCAAGATGGTCGGGATAACCTCAATTTGCCTCCGCTGGTTCCTAAGGATATCCCAAGCAATCGGAGAGGGTGGGAGTCGAGTTGGAGCAGGGATCACAGGATAATCAGCTTGTATTGTCAGGGCCCCGGACGGAGCTAGCTCAAATCACGTCCTCCATGCTGGCCCATAGCCACGCCCCCCTCACCAAAGAGCCACACACCACCAAAAGCAAACCTCCACGAGGGAATGAAAGCCATCGCCAACTGCATAAGGATCAGTTCTCTGAACCTCAACTCGGCAGACGGAAATACTCATTCTCGGACCCTCTCAGCCTGGGCCAAATCCTGGTTGCTGAGTACACTGTGAACAGTACCAGCACCTACCAACCATGTACACAACCTAGGATTCATTCTCAACTCCTCCCTCTCCATGTGTAAGCACGTCTACACTGGCTCCTCATACTGCTACAACACCCTGCGCATGCTCCGCAACATTTACAAGTGGATCCTAACCAAAAGAAGAAGAACAATGAAACAGGCCCTCATCAGCAGCAGACTACACTATGGCAACACACTCTACACAGGAATTCCAGCCAAACATCTACAACGACTACAACAAATACAAAACACTTCAGCCCGACGGATCATCAATGTCCCCTGCTGCAGCAACATTACCCACCACCTCATACACCTACACTTCTTCAACGTCAACAAGAGGATCATTTTCAAGCTCCTCACCCTCACTCACAAAGTGCTCTACAATACCAGACTAGCCTATGTTCACAAAAGTAATCCTGAAAGGCCAAATATTGTTCCTAAAGTTTTGGCTTTAAAAATATTAGGTAAGAATTTGGTAACTCTTAAGGCAAACGTTGTTTAAAAACCAATTGACTATCATTACAATATAAACCTTTCAGACATATTAAATAAACAGTGTAATGTCCAGATGTTGTTGAAGGACCATCATGAAAAATAATTCCTACAGCTACAAAAGTTCTTCCTGATATTGATACTTGAGCAGCTACAGCATTTTTAATTAAAGTTTCTAATTTTCTTCCATCAGCTCTACAACGTTGCAGCATTAAAATTACATACTGTCCATATGTTTGTATAACTAATCTTGATGACATTTGTGATTTACATTGGCTACAATCCATGTTTTGACTTGCTCCTCTAACTAGATTGTTAAAAGACACTGATTCACAGTCTGGTAAAGTCAAATATATATAAATCTTTCAGTGTCTATGTTAGTACTACATGTAAACAAACAATTTTCACAGTCATGTTGCCATTTATAAGAAAGGCCAAAAAGATGTTCAATATCTATACCTTCATCTTCCAATACAACAAGCATATACATTAAAAATTCCTGACAATCTTGCTGAATATTCTGCGTAGATTGAGTAGAACCAGAACATATGTCCAAAACATTTTGAATATCAGAAACACTTTTTATTTTACTTTTATCACTAATACATTTCTCATAAACAGAATACAACAACAAACAAAATCTTTTTTCCCGATTTTCAACAATTTGCTGTTGCAAACTTTCAAGAATAAAAAAACAACATTAACAACTACATTAGCATAGCAGTTGACACCAGAACTATTTTCAAACTGATAACCAACATTCTCTTCAACAGTGTCCTTTTTCTTTTTGCTTGCAATCACAACTTCATCTTGTTTTTTTTCTTTCTCTACAGCTTCACTACAGATATTCTCATATCTTCTTTTTCTACCTACCACATGCTTTTCAAATACTGGATATTGACCTAAATTGGGAGCATATTCTCTTCTTAACCTATTATACTCTTTCACACAATTTGCTCTGCACTAATCTTTCTCTCATCAAAATCAATCAAGTACAATCCAGATAAAGTTCTGACTCGAGACAAAGCAACATATGCCATACCCTCTTTAAACACAGTACTTCCAATATTCACTAAAGCACTGGCTACACTTAAACCTTGATATGGCTGAGATACCCGCCACCCCCTCTCAACACAATCCCCAAGGATGGGAAACCGGAAACAGTTCTGAAGTTTTTGGAAGACGGGAGGGAGTGACCCTCCCGGCCGTATTTATTAAAATATGAAACAAAATTAAAACATTAAATCAACAGTTTCATATTATGTACAATTTCATTACCACATTGCGATGTTTGGCTAACCTTAACAGATTCTCTAATACAAAGGTTCTCCTAGCCGAACTAACATCCTACAAAACATTTACTTGAAATTTTGAAATTGTACATCCTAACGTTTAAGGGCCAGCGGCAAGGTCGTAACCGGTGTCCAGATCCCTAACCCAGAAATATCGCCCTCACTTGTGAGGGGCGGCACAGAGGCGTACCTCAAGTGCAACTACCAATTTCCCTTGACTTGACGGGGGACCCAATAAAACTCGACGCCACTTAAAGGTCGTACGAGGACTCGTGTGGGTATCTAGAAGGTAGCGTAGACCCCCCCCAAACCCCACACAACTTACCACATCTGCCGTCGCAGACGTCCTGGCCCCGGGAAATTCCCCAGGAGGGGACTGTAACCCCTCCTACCCATGAAGGGGCCTTGACCGCCTTTCCTTTCCTTTCGGCGACCCATCCTTAGAAGGGACCGCCTCCCCGTTGAGGGGCCAATGGCCACCTCCCCCGAGCGCTCCCATCCGTGCTGGGTGACGCCCACTCATAGGGATCTTCCAATTAGTGCTCACCGATCATGACCTTACCGCCCGACCAAAATAAATACGACAATGCTAACTAAATTACTAATGACTAAATTAAATTAAAAAAGACAGTAGCAACCACAACTTTATTAAAAGCATGCTTACCAATGAACACTAAAGCAGAATTTCTTTATTTGCGAAACATAACACAAATCGACCATTCTTTATTACATACTCAAAAATCATCACGATAATCCACAACCTGTAAACGAAAATCAGAGTTATCCATCAAACTTTATTCAAAACCACTTGCTGTCCTCAGGGGCTGGTGGGTGGGTCAAAATTGGCTCTTCGTTCCGTCTCGAGCTCACGTGCAGCGAGGAGGTGCAGCTTCAGAGCACAGGAACAAGAGGATGCTTTCTGGTCTTGCTTCTCCTTTTATCCGTCTTCAGGGCGGGCGTAAACCCGCCCCTGCCTGCCCCAAGGGCGTGGCCAGCTGCGTCAGTGTCTAGGCCAACCCACTCTAGGGCGGGAAAAAGGCGCGCCCCGGCTACGCCGCTTCGGGCATACCAGCCGAGACTCGCCTCCCGCCCAAGATGGCTTCCCGGGGGGATCGTGGTACTCCGCCATACGTTCGGGGGGACCGAGTGGTCGCCCCTTTCCATATGGCTGAGATACCCGCCACCCCCTCTCAACACAATCCCCAAGGATGGGAAACCGGAAACAGTTCTGAAGTTTTTGGAAGACGGGAGGGAGTGACCCTCCCGGCCGTATTTATTAAAATATGAAACAAAATTAAAACATTAAATCAACAGTTTCATATTATGTACAATTTCATTACCACATTGCGATGTTTGGCTAACCTTAACAGATTCTCTAATACAAAGGTTCTCCTAGCCGAACTAACATCCTACAAAACATTTACTTGAAATTTTGAAATTGTACATCCTAACGTTTAAGGGCCAACGGCAAGGTCGTAACCGGTGTCCAGATCCCTAACCCAGAAATATCGCCCTCACTTGTGAGGGGCGGCACAGAGGCGTACCTCAAGTGCAACTACCAATTTCCCTTGACTTGACGGGGGCCCCAATAAAACTCGACGCCACTTAAAGGTCGTACGAGGACTCGTGTGGGTATCTAGAAGGTAGCGTAGACCCCCCCCCCAAACCCCACACAACTTACCACATCTGCCGTCGCAGACGTCCTGGCCCCGGGAAATTCCCCAGGAGGGGACTGTAACCCCTCCTACCCAGAAAGGGGCCTTGACCGCCTTTCCTTTCCTTTCGGCGACCCATCCTTAGAAGGGACCGCCTCCCCGTTGAGGGGCCAATGGCCACCTCCCCCGAGCGCTCCCATCCGTGCTGGGTGACGCCCACTCATAGGGATCTTCCAATTAGTGCTCACCGATCATGACCTTACCGCCACAGGCCGGATAGTTGACCGGCTATCCGGACCCCCCACAAAACTCCTACCTAAAGGTCATGTTATAACGTCTTTAGCCATGCTAAGAAGTCTCCTATGAGTAACTCATTTCCCACCCGAGACAAATGCACACCATCCCCCAAATACATACTGTCATCATGAATACACCCATGCGAAATAGAATGCAGTGTCTTGGAACGGAACAACCTACTCACTTTGTTATTAATCTTTCTAACAGAATGATTCAAAGCAGGAACAGAAAAAGCCCCCCGCCACACTTTTCGTGGGATCATATGGGACCACGCAATTGTGCACCCTGGAACTCTCCTCGCTAACCAACTTACAGTGGAAAGCATCGCCTCAAGAAGAAGTCGTCTACCAGTGGTGACCAAATCATTGCCCCCAAGATGTACTATGACTACAGACGGCGGTGACCTCGTCCGCCCTAGCAAACCCTCGAAAAATGATCGAAACTGGTCAATACAGAGACCGCCTCTTCCGTAGAAGGACACCCTGTACCCGTATTCCCCAGCCACGTGAATCACGTCACCTGCCTTGAATACGTCCGCGGCACGCCTCACGTATGAGTGGCCCACGACCCACACCTCCTTCTTCACAGCCGGTGATGTCTGACCGCTGGCCCGATGTTGGGTCGACTGCATAGTCCGCCCCGCCTCGTAGGCTTGCGCAACTGAAAACCAAACAAAAACAAGAAGCGTGAGTACATCATTACAGCTTCACAACATGTGCAACCGCACATACCTTTTATAACAATTGGAGGACCAACGCCCCACCCGTTTTACTTGTTCCACATTCAGACCCCTGGCTGTAGCCTCTGTAGCAGCCCCTATCCGAAAGGAATGGGTCCCAAACTCGCCCGGGTTCAAGCCCGCAGCGGCAATCGACATCGCAAGCACCCGCTGAAACTGAAACTTTGTCAGTGGGGTGGCGTCAGCGTGTCTCAACAAGGTCCCCCCCCATGATGCCACCCTTTGTGCTAAATAATCTTCTAAACACTTTACCGGGCACATGGAGGACCCGGGAATCCTGCATATTATTACGCAGTCACCCATCCCACTTTGATCGGTCTTGGACCTGACAAATGAGACCGTCATTGTCTCCCCTCTGATCTGAACGTGCTCCTGGCACAGTCCTCCTGTCACATCCTGCTTGTTCCTCGCCACTAGTTCGCTTACCCGCATAGCCCCATGAAATGCCAGCGTAAAAGCGGCTCGGAATAACACTGTCTCAAAGTGAGATGAACAGGTAGCAGGGAGTCTGAATAATAACTGGGCCAGCCTATCCAAACCTATCGGGCGCCTGTCGTCTACTCTGCGACCCTCAAGGCGTTGCCACCCACGTAGCGCTTTCTGTACAACGAAAGACGCTGTCGGGTCCTGGACCCCATGAGCCCTAGCAACAAAGGAAATGGCAGCCCGATGCCTCTGAGCCGTGGCCACCGATTTCCCAGCCAGATGTAAAGACATCAGAAAGTTCACTACCCATTCCTCCTGGCCCCAAAGCTCCTCGCTATCAGTCCCCAAAAAGGCTAAATAGGACCGGAACGCCCCTTCATATGCCTTCCTCGTCCTGGGTGCTAAACTCTCTCCCACGAGGTTACGAAGTTCGGGGCACCGAGAGACCAGAGAGCTTCGGGAAAGGGTGCCGGCTCCGGGTCCGCTGTGGGAAGAAAACCCCAGACAGCCTGCATACGAAAACGAGACAGTGCATCAGCCGCCTGGTTCATTACCCCCGGGACATGTCTTGCTATGAATAGCACATTCAATTGCATACACAGTAAAACAATTTCCTTGAGCAGTCTCAAAATCCATTTGCATCGTGCTGCCTGGCTATTGATACACTCGACTACGGTCATATTGTCAGACCAGAATACCACAGAGTGATCTTTGAACCCTTCGGGCCAAGTTCTCAGGGCCACCAAAATGGGGAAAAGTTCCAGGAAAGCAATGTTACTTGTCAGTCCACTGTCATGCCACCATGCCGGCCACTTTTGTGCCGACCATCTTGTGCCGAAAATGGCACCAAAACCTATGCTCCCTGCCGAATCTGTCCACAGCCCCAGCTCCTCAGAGGACACGGCCGGTTTGTTCCAGACGACTCGACCATTGAAATCCGCCAGAAATGCCAACCAAATGCGCATGTCCTGGCGGACCTCTGCCGAGAGCCTTGTGCGATGATGGCCCTCCTTCAGTCCGACCATGGCTTGAGCAATCGAACGGGAAAAGGGGCGGGCCATTGGTATAACTCTCAGGGCAAAATTCAACTGACCCACTAACTGCTGTAATTGATGCAGCTTGACCTTAGATCCACCTATACACATTTGCAGGGATGCCCTGAACTTTGACACTTTGTCACCTGGTAAACGAAAACAACCTTCTCCGGAGTCTAACTCGATCCCCAGAAACTCGAGGCAAGTGGAAGGACCCACAGTCTTATCTGGTGCCAATGGCACGCCAAACTGATTCATTAAGACACAAAATTCAGCCAAAGCCTGCCCACATTCTGCATCCCCGGCTGCCCCCAGGAACAAAAAATCATCGAGGTAATGCATCACATGTTGGAAACCCGTCTTCTTTGTGAAGACCCATTGTAGAAAACTACTGAATTTTTCGAAATAGGCACAAGATATAGAGCACCCCATCGGCATACACCTATCCATGTAATAACGACCCTGAAACCTGAAACCTAGGAGACGCTGATCGTCTGGATGTACCGGGAGCAACCGGAACGCTGACTCGATATCAGATTTTGCCATCAGCGCCCCGGGCCCCAGGCGATTTAAAATGGCTACGGCCTCATCGAAGGATGCGTACCGCACCGAACACACTTCCGGGTCTATCGCTTCGTTTACGGAAAGACCACGTGGGGCTGATAAATTATGTATCAGCCGAAACTCACCCGGGTCCTTCTTGGGGACCACCCCTAACGGAGAACAAACAAAGTTAGCAACCGGGGGTACACTAAACGGACCGGCGACTCGACCTCGAGTAACCTCCTTCCGGATCTTATCCTGTACCACGGTCGTATGCTGCAAGACCGATAGCTGATTTTTACATTTCTCTACACCTTGAAAGTCCCCCACTGGGATGCGGAAACCATATGAAAACCCGTTCCGCAACACCCCAGCAGAAGTACGATCCGGGTATTCGCTGAGCCAGGGAATCATTGCCAAGGTATCAATCGGGGTAGGTAAAGGCGCCCCTCGGACTATGTTAGACCTGTTTGGCGCCTCCTCTACCCCCGTTATCACCCGTTTTGGCTCTGCACGTGGACTCAGGATGGGATGATTGCCCACACCCACTACATTCGTGTCTAAATTTGCACGACCCCTGGGGCCTAGTACATTTACCCCTGTTGAAGTTCCAACAAACCCCCCTTTTTCCTGTATTGCCGGCAGGCCTCGAGTAATTGTCGGTACCCGCCCCCGATCGAAAGGGCGTCCCGGCATACTGGCGGGAGGATTCACCAACGTTACTCCCTACTAATGGCAATTTCAACATACCAGTATCCTCCATTTTTGACCATGACACAGAATCATAACAATCCCAAGTTAAGTTTTTATCATGTTCTTTAGCCTTTCTAAAAAGATTATCATAGCAGAACCAATGATTACCCTCGTGTGATACCGAGTACCCCATGATTCGTGACTGATAAATCGGCAATTCGGGTAGCAAATCGGGCCGTCGTTCCCCCAAAATCGATGTAAAAACCCCCCACGCTTTGCCCCAATTGCCAATGTTTTCATTTACCTTAAAGGCGGCCATCTTTGCGCGCCAAACGCTCGGATGCATGAGGTCCTTCTGGCCCTTAACATGCTCCATCTCATAGTGATCAGTAAGCAACGAGAAGATGTTTACATACTCCCCTGCCCATATCTTCTCTTTAATAGCCAAAGGGACATGCTGACCCAACTTTTCCCTACGAGAGGGTGCTGACTCATCCCTCGCAATCGGCAATGGCCGCTTACCTGAACCGGACGCTGCCTCTGCGACTGAACCCGTCCCCTGTGGCTTCTCTACTGCTGCAGCCGGCGTGGACACCTTCGCTGCTTCCCGTGTCTCACGCAGTTGCTTCATCAGCACCTGCGCGTCGACAGCCGTGGCGCCCTCGCTACCTTTACCCAACCACGCTGCTAATTGTGCTGCCAGCTCGGGCGGCATATCTTCCCCGGACACGGGGGTGACCACAACGGGAATCGGATTCCCTTCTTCTGGCACGGGAGTGGGTGCCTCGAGCGGGGTACTGGGACCTGGGATGTCTCCCCCAGCTGCTCCCCTCCTGGGCCTCTTGTTTTTCCCTCCCGGGGCTGCTCCCGCCAAAGGACGTTTCGGGCCCCCTTCCTCGTCTTTATCCCTTCGCCTCTTTAGGTCGGACACCTCTTTCATGAGAACGCGCAGCATCTGGTCGGTAGTCATGCACTTTCCCGCCTTCTTCGGCATTCTCCAACAGAGTATCTGAAAAACAAACAAGAACGATTACCACGCTCAAAATTGGCTCTTCGTTCCGTCTCGAGCTCACGTGCAGCGAGGAGGTGCAGCTTCAGAGCACAGGAACAAGAGGATGCTTTCTGGTCTTGCTTCTCCTTTTATCCGTCTTCAGGGCGGGCGTAAACCCGCCCCTGCCTGCCCCAAGGGCGTGGCCAGCTGCGTCAGTGTCTAGGCCAACCCACTCTAGGGCGGGAAAAAGGCACGCCCCGGCTACGCCGCTTCGGGCATACCAGCCGAGACTCGCCTCCCGCCCAAGATGGCTTCCCGGGGGGATCGTGGTACTCCGCCAAACGTTCGGGGGGACCGAGTGGTCGCCCCTTTCCAGATTTATGAATGGTCATTGCATATGCCAAAGAAACAGGATACTGTTTTCTGCGAACATACAAATCTTTTACAAGCAAAAACCAAGCTGAACAAAAACTAAATTGTTGCACTTCTTCAATTTGATCAAATTTGATTTTCAAAAATTCAATACCATCTCTATTTACGTAATTAACTAAATCAACTTTACCCATTGCTCCATTTACTAAACCTTTTTCCACATTCAAATTACGTCGTAAAATGACCCTACAGTTTACACATGCATATACATTATTTTCTAAACCAGCAGTTTAACTTATCGATTTTTCTAAAGAATCCATTTTCCTCTTCAACTTTTCTGTCAAAATAATAGTGATTCCTTCATGCTCTATTTTATCAATAGCTTTCAATTTTATAATTTCTTCATTTTGCAACTTTAAAATTTCTTCATTGAATATAGAACTTTCATGCAGTGTTGGCATTAAGCAGTTTACAGATTTGTTTTCTGCTATTCTCATATATATTTTCTCAGGAACAATATTTTCATTTGTAAACAAATTGGAAAGTAATCTTCTCTGTAACGCTTGTTTGCCATGTTCTGTCACTTATCCAATTCTTTTATCCTGAAGAATAGTTCCATAATCAGCATCATTTGCCTGTCGCATATTTGTTATACGTTTCGTATACTCAAAATATGACCAAATATAAGGATTTCCAATGCTCCCCAAAGACTTTATGGTATCTTTATGTGTCAGTGTTTTAAACACTGGTTGTCCTTTTACAGGATTAAGTTGTAGTAGATCTCCAAAAACCCTGGCATTGTTTTCCTCCAAATAATACGTCATACTCTGTTTTAAGAATTTGCTGCATTCTTAAATGCACAAAGGCAAGCTTTAAGTTTGATACCATGCTTACCTCATCAATAATGAGAAGTTTCATTTTCTTCAAGACTCTTGAAACTTCACAACAAGCTTTTCTAGATAGCTTGTCGTATTCCAATTTGTTTTCATGCTCTACTGATAACATTAGTAAACCATGTAAAGTAATTCCTTTAATATTGTGTGCTGCCAACCCAGTTGGAGCAGTGACTACACAAGACAAATGCGACTCAGTTATTTTCTGTAGATAAGTTGTAATTACTTTAATTAAAAAACATTTTCCTGTTCCAGCTTTTCCACTCACGTACATTCGGATAGGTTGAAAGGATGAGCAACAGCACTCTTTCTTTTCATGAAGTTAATCTGTTCTTTCACTTGGTCATATATTTGTTTCTGCTCAACATTTAATTGTTCTTTCAAGTTTCCTAAGTTTGTTACATCTTCTTGAGCTTGATACATTGCTGTTTCCACCTCATCCATAGCAGTTGCTGCTTCATTTTGAACAATCTGTTCTCCTAGTGGATTCTGACGGAGCAGAAGCTTGACTGTCTTGAGAACTGTCTCTAGCAATTTCAGCTTCAATTGTTGCTTCTCGCTCAATTTTGTCGTTCAACATTTTCACATAGTTAGCAAAAACAGGACATTGTGTAGTATCTTTACTTGCGTTGAACGAATCTTCATAGCTCTCAAAATCTCCAAGTAATTACAATTCTGAACGCCACGGCTTAAAGAGTTGCAAAAGAGCTAATTAGTCAAATTCCCTTTTGTCAGGAGTTTTGCAACTCAGTTTACGGTGATTATTCAAATATCCTTTTCTTTGCTCCACCAAACATCCTTCAGAACCAATCACGGCATATATACCATTATTGATGTTTTCTGTAATATTCCGTTTAAATATATAGTTTTGCAGCACTTCACAGAGACAAATATTATCAAGATGAATACTTCTATTTGGATAAAATGTATCCAGCATATTTGTTTTCACAATATCTGTACTTTCTGGCTCTTTTTCAGCTAAATATTCAATTTCTTGTACAGATTTAAGTACTCGATTTTGTGTTGCAGCAAGACCTAGACTCACCCAAATGATTCTTCTAGATTTGTAGTATAGACTTGCAGATGATAAGTGATCTGAGCATTCATACGCTCCAATTTCTCGATGAGATAACATCTTCAAACTGTAACTTTATGATTTCGTACTCAGACTCTTCTCGTGGGAAATCTCTTCCTGCATTTCCTTCAATTCTGTCTTTTCTGATTTTTTGATGTAGGATGTTACATATCGAGCAACAGCAGAGGAATTGTCTGCAATGTATTGAATATCCATGTTAGCATTCCACATGGACAAAATAACTGGGTTGTAGTCATTTATGTATTTTGACTCTTTGCTTCTTCTTAAGTTGTAGGTATTTTTTGGCGACTTTCTTGTGATAGTATGTTGCAAAAATGGCATAAAACTGTTCACTCTTCCTTTTGATATTACAGGACGTGGAAATCCAAAACGACATTTGGTGTAGAATTTGTACTTAGATTTGTACTTTCGACAACAGTATTTTCCACATTGATGGCTTTGGAATCGTAAGACTTGTTGTCTTAAGTCCTTTTCCTCTGTGCTTTTGGGTACAGCATATGTAGCATATTCTTCAATAAAAGACAACACAGTATCATCCGAATCTGTTCCAAATTTGGGAGCATCTTTGATCCATATAAGCATATGTATGTGAGGAGCACCTCTCCCTTGAAACTCCTTTCTCCAAAAGAAATCCAGAACCTCTCCAAGAGGAGGATTTTTTTTATTGGTGATGAAAGACATCATAGCTTCAAATCTATGATTAAAATACCTGCATACATACTGGATCAGACGAGCACAATTCTCCAGGTGTCTTGTATTCAATATTTACTATATTTGGATTTGCCTCTCGAAGAAATTGAAGTAAATCATCCCAAGCATATTCAGCACACCTTAGAGTAAGGAACCATGTAAGAGTTTCTAAGTTCCTTAGCATACATTTAAGTTCTCCATGATGACGGTACCAGTACTCATTAGTACCACGCTGACATGTCATGACATTAATCAGCTGAGATTCCAAAATATTATCTTTCTGCTGTACTTTATCCATAAATTCCTTTGCCTAAACATTTTGCAGATGTACACCTGTTTTCAATATATGGTTGACTGCATATGAAAGTCCAGACAAGTCACTCTCAAACAAAAGATGAAACAAATACGGAATACATTGTCGAAATCTTGGATCTTCTGCATACAATCTTGATGTCCGGTATTCAGATGCAGGAATCTGCACAGGTCGGTCATCATATCGTCCTCCTTTTCCTGTTGGAAACAACTGAGGAAAACAACGAGCTTCCAAGCTTTCTTCCCATACACTAATGGGACTTCCCATTGCTTCTTTCATTTGGAATAACTCTACAGTATTTCCCATGACTTCTTTGGAATGAAGTGGATGAACACTGTAATGTTCGTAGATTTCTTCAGTTCTGGACACATCCACTTTTTCAATTTGTCCAGTTGACGAGTCACTATCTTCTTCTACATTTATTTCTTCTTCTCCCACATACACATTTTTATAGTATTGATTATTTTGTACCAGATACAACGTTGCCTTTTTCACTTTTCTAACATCCACTAATTCTTGCCAGATTTTCTTACTCTTTGTAGGAATAACATTAACAAGAATAACTAGAGGCTCATCTTCTTCATTTTCTACACCAACTGTTTCAATATTTTTCTTTACATCTAGAGGCAAATATAAAACTCTTGCCTTTAATCCTTTCTGTAAATCTGAAGGAGGTAATTTCCCTGTCTTAGGCTCCATACCAACAATAGCCTGAAATGGATGGACACATTTAATAAGAATAGACTCATAGGTATTTAAATCCATCAGTTCAGAAGGAATATTTACCAACTCAATATTATTATGCACAGCTCTAGCAGGCCTTTTATTCTTGTCTAATTTGTTATACCAATATTTGCAAGTACGCTGATCAGAACCCAAATCAAAACAATTCTCTACCAACAAATAAGTTGCAAAATCCTTCCACTGATTAATATTTCCCTTTTCACTTTTTAAATACAAATCAACAGTCCTGGTCTGATTTTTATAATGAGTTCATTGACAACAAGTACAAGAATACTTTGGCCTTTCACCTGAAATCAACTTAAACTTCATAATTTCTTGCTCAAAGTTTTCTGTACTACAATGTTGTACATTGTCTTCCACATTTCCTTCTATTAATGTATCAGTTTCTGCACTGTCTTTCTCAGGACCAAAGTAACTAACCTGAATTTCATCACAAAGAGCACTGTTCAACTTTTTTAACGTTAGTTCTGGACTTTTTGCATAATACAATGTTCTGACTAATTTCCTCATTTGAGTATGATGTACTGCTAACATCCTGAAATGGTGAAAAACACCTCAACATACTTTTTTATAAAGACAAGCAAGAGAATGACCTTGCAAACCAGTATTTTCTCTCACTCTGTAAGGGTCTAGTCCTTGCAAAATCTTAATGTTTTGTTTAACACTTTTCTTAGTATACTCACGTAAGAAAATACTACTGCAATTCCAAGTGTACACTGGAGCATTAGGATGTCTCCCTAAAACGTCATCAGCTAACACCTCTTCCGCATTTCTAGGAACAATGTTCTCTTTCTCAATAGAACAACCATTTCTAACCTCATAAGCACGACCACTAGTGTCAACTGCATGCAGCAAATCATTACTCTGAAAATGACTCTCTTCATTAAAAAAAGGCTCAGAACTTGAACTGTGTTTCCATTCACCCAAAAAAACATCAGAAAAATCACGTCTGTTAATTACTCTTCTCCACTTACTTTTGGCCTTCATTAAATGCATTGGCCAGGATCTGTTTTTCATGGCTGAACCGTCGCTTAGATTGTACAAGTACCTATTTCACAGACAATTAACAGCTATGTCCTGTGTGAACTTATCGACGTAGTGTTGCCGGTGAGGGAGCCGGCTTTGGAACTACAACCTCCAGAGAGCTGCAGGGGCTAACAGAGACCGACCACCCCTCCCTTGTCACCGGGGATCTTTGAAAATCTCTTGCACCTCCCGCTTTGCAGGAGATACTGCGTTGCCGGTGAGGGAGTCGGCTTTGGAACTACAACTTCCAGAGAGCTGCAGGGGCTAACAGAGACTGACCGCCCCTCCCCTTGTCACCGGAAGTTCATTAGCGAGCCGTAGCTCCCGCACCTCGGGACGCGCGCGGGCGTGCGCTGGGCTAAGCCCAGGCAAAGGGTGGGCCGTCTCTGGCCGTCAGAGGCCGAAAGAAGCCGGGTCGGGCAACCCCACTAAGAAACAGTATAAGGTGAGTGACATTAAACACCATGGGGAAACTTAAAGTTATATCTGGCCCAAAGACCTCAACTGCCGCCACTATCGAAAGCATGCTCGTAGAAGCTGTTAATATTGTGTCAACAGATATCGAGTTAAATGAAAGAAGACTTTCCATGGGCCTACCGGCATCCCACCTGCATTTGTCTGATGGAGCTGAACAGGGCAATTCAACTACCCCTCTCCTATTATTCCCAAATGTATTTATCACTACCCCCAGTGAGCGAGAAATGTTGCCCGAGGGCTTTGAGATTGACGATGTTGATGCAGACAATTTAGAACGCCAATTGGGGCCTCAAGTCAATGCCAGTAACGGGGATTTGGCCTTGGTTACTAAAACAGTGGGGGAAAAAAGGAAGAGAGGAGTAACTAAACTCACTAGCAGTAAGAGGAAACAGTCTGTTCGCCTAAAAATTCAACCCACTCCCCTAAGCATGTGGAGGCGAAGATCTACTGCTGTTACTGTCAACAAAGTTTTCCCCTTACACCACGCAGAACCCCACGTTGCTGTTATTGACCATTTGACCAGCAGACTGCGGGCGGTCTGACTAGGAAGCAGGTCATCCATGAAATACGAGACGTGACTTTTGCCGTCTTTTAATTGTTGTTGCAGTATAGCTTTATACGCACACTACGATTTCTAAGATATACCCAGGAGGTGGCGGAGTAATAGAAGCGGTCGAATATATAGCAACATTCGCTTGAAAACCATTAAGACATTGTGGTTAAGTGGGATATTATTTTATTTCCTGAGGAAGGTTTTTTGGCTTTGGAAATGTATGTGCCATAAACCGAAACGCGTCGATGCTCTATTTTGGTGGAGAAGCACTAAGTAACAAGAGATAAGAAACTCCTACAAACTGTGGAATTTAAAACTTGGAGTAATCTAATCAAATGATTGAAACACTGGTGGTCCTCTTCTCCCCTTTTAATTGGAACTATTTTCCTTTTGCACGGTCCCATTTTTTACGTACTGAGTTTTTATCTTGATGTTTTACAATGTACTGTTTTCTAAATTGTTTTTAATCTACTCAAATAAAATGTACAAGATTTTCTGTATGACTGATTCATGTTAATCATTTACTGTTCCTTACAATGTTTTTGTATGTTTTTGTATGTGGTTTACTTTTAAGTTCACCCAAAGGGGGAAACTTTGTTGACAGTTCTGTCTTTTGGTATCCTACTCCTTTGGTTTTTGGGGTCCCTCTCTTTTATTAGAGTCTACTGCTGTTACAGCAAGCCCAATTGAGCAAATACAGAATAATACCGTAGACTTGACCACACCTGAAGATGCAATTAACTCTACTCATACACAAACTGAGCATACAATTGCATATGGTATACATGGAAGATCAGGTGATATTCCAATTGACATCATAATGGACTCAGTCAGTTTACGATCGTTTAAAAATTTTAGTAGATAAACAATTTAATGCTTTGTTTAAAGGGCTGGACAGATTGGAAAATCTGGTTAAGAAACCAGATATACAAAAAAAACCTGTTACTATTGTTGACAAAATATGGGGCGCAACAAACCAACAGAAGTAACTGACCATGGCTTGTTAAGGGCGAGTGGCGATTGTATGCTTTCAACTGTTAATGCTGCATGTGAAAAGTGTGGCAATTCTAAGGATCGTCCCCTTCCCAAATCCACTCCCAACCTGACGCCTTTGTCAAATGCAGCCGTTGGCAATGGGACTAATAGCAATAGCCAGTCATGAAATCTAGCACCAGTCACCCCTGCACAGCTGGCCCCTGTCCCTACAAGCATAGCAACTGCTCCGAAAGATATCTCTATCTACAAAAATCAGGCTAAGAATCCATCTAAAGATGTCCTTGACCTACCTCCAGATGCCTGCCCATATGTTTTAATCTTAGCTGGTGTTCCTCACCTGAAGAAAGACCAATCAGAATCATGGGAACAACTTAAAAACAAGAGTACTGATTGGCTAACAAAGTATAAGGGCCTAGGGATGGTGAACGCCAATGAAATCCTAATGGTGCGACATGTAGGATGGGTGGGACCTTCAGAAAAGAATATCTCAGGCGACTGTATAGTCGTGAATTTTAGACAATCCTCCTTTGTGAAATGGCTACTGCAAGCACAAATCAATCATAATACTGCCCCAACCCTCATACATTCACTTCCTCTGGGCTTCTTTTATAAACACCCTTTAAGCCCACGTAATCCTTTTATACCAACATGTAACACACAAAATCGATTTACTGCTCTGCCCAATCTGGAGAGCCAGGACTGACTATCGATTCATCTACCGACTATCGCACCAGAGACAGTAGATCCCCTAATAATATGCCCAGTGGTCAGCGAACTCATAAGCCCACATTCGAAATTAAATGTTCTAAGTTAGAATATTGCAGGATTAAGATCCAAACTAAATTCCACGGAGTGGGTTGATCTGGTTAGTAAATACGATATTTTGATGTTCCAGGAGACATGGTGCACAAATGAATTGTTTTTAGAAGGATTCGTGTGTTACAATAGTATTACAATTAGCCCTAAAATAGGCCGTCTGTGTGGAGGGTTATCAACATGAATAAAGATATCGGCTGAGGGTAGTATGAAATCTGTAACGACATATAATGCAAACTTCCAAGCCACTATTTATTCACGGGGGGCTTCGATATGTTTAATTAACTTTTACAATAACCATTTTACGTCACTACCAAATAGAAATTTTATTAAGTTGTTTGAATTTATTGATGAACTGAACGACGAGCAGAGGCACGGCAAAATAGACGGAATTCTCCTAGGCGGGGATTTTAACACATGACTGCATAGTGGTACTGATGAGATCACCATTACCCCGGTTAGGGCGATCCCATGCAAAAGAGGGGAGGAACTTTGTAACTACTTATCCCCCCCGTAATCTGATTAATGTAATGGAAAAGGTTGGTGATAATCCAACTAAGGATCTATTGCCTACCTATAGAGGACGTGGATGTTCATCTATTATAGATTATGATTTTATATCATCCTCATTGGTAAACGTTTTAGTAAAGACTGAGGTACTATGCATGAGTCAAGGAGACCATAACCCAATTTTAACAACTATTAGACTTTCCTCTAAATTTATTGCTCAAAAGGAAATAGGGGCTAAACATGTGGTGGCATCTACGGACAAGCTCAGAGTGATCTGGAAGGGGATAGACAATAAAGCCCTTTTTGCACGTATGATAAGATTGCATCCTGTACTTGTATGTTATATGTTATAAACCGTTTTGTAACGCGCTCTGTTACTTGTGAGTATCCTGGCGCGGGGAAGGGATCAAAGCGGCAGAAAACAAGACAGAAGAGAATCCTCCTAACCTGCACTCGTGAATAGGTGGGTTTTCAGATGTTTTTTAAAAGCAGTGACTGTCGGCATGGAGCGAAGATGGAAAGGGAGGGCATTCCAGGCCCGAGCCACCACCACCGACTGCGACATACCACCCAGTCTGGCGCGTTTGAAGCGGGGAAGAGACAGTTTGAACAAAGAGGCAGATCTCAGGGTGCGTGCCGGGATGTACTTAGTGAATCTTCTCTTCAGATATGAGGGGCCTTGGTCATGAATTGCGCGAAACGCCAGCACCAAGGCTTTAAACCGAATGCGCTGTGTTACTGGAAGCCAGTGAAGCGAGCGCAGCTCCGTGCGAACGCTCTTCCACCTGGGGATGTTAAATAATAAGCGTACAACCGCATTCTGAACAATTTGGAGGCGATTGACCAGGTATGCCGGAATGCCACTAAACAGTGCATTCGCATAATCAAGGCGAGCCAGTATGAGTGCTCTGGCAACCGACTCTCTGGCCTCCCTGGGGAGCAGGGGGAAAAATTTGCGGAGCATTTTCAGAGTGGCAAAACAAGTGCCGGTGAGTTTTTTGATGTGATACTCAAATCTGAGATCCTCCGTAAACCAAATGCCCAGATTTTTTGCAGGTCTCCCCATCTCTGTTGGGCCAGGAATGTTTGGGGGCCAGAGTGTGCTCTTGAATGAGGGGGGAAAGGAGCCGTAAAAGAGCACCTCGGACTTGTCCTCATTGCACTTCAGCTGGGCCTGTGTTAACCAGCGAAATACTGAGGACAGACACAGATGAACTGTAGATGTGTCCAGGTTGTCATCTGGCCAGGTAAACAACAGTTGGGTGTCATCAGCATACCCTAAAATTTTAGCCCCGAACTGTTCAGCTAAGTATACCAAAGGTGTAATGTATACATTGAACAGAAGGGGGCTAAGTGTGGACCCCTGCGGGACCCCTGTAAGCAAAGGTCTTTGCTCCGAAGCATACGGAGGCATCCAAACCTGCTGGGTCCTATCTGATAGAAAAGAAGAAAGCCAATCAAGCACCACTCCCCCAATACCAATGTCCGACAGCCGGCCAAGAAGGAGATCATAGGGGACAGTATCGAAAGCGGCAGAGAGGTCCAATAAAATTAGGACCGCTCTGCCACCTCCATCAAGACACTCCCGGATGGCTTCAGACATCTCCACCAGGGCCGTCTCGGTGCTATAAGCAGCCCTGAAGCCCGATTGGGCCGGGTGGAGGGCATTAGATGTTTCAACAAAGCTCTCCACTTGTAGAAGAGCAGCCTTCTCACAGATTTTTGTGAGAGCAGGCAGGAGGGAGATGGGTCGATAGTTTCCCGGGACCGACACATCTAGTCCTGGTTTTTTCAGGAGTGGAAGGAGTTTAGCGTGTTTCCAAACCTGGGGAACCACGCCAGCGGCCAGGGAAAGATTCACCAATTGCGTAATCTCACTGCAAACAGTCTCCGCCACCTCCGAGAGCACTCGGGCAGGGCATGGGTCGACAGGGGAGCCCGATTTAAGGGACTGGAGAAGATGGAGAACATCATCTTCCATAACCTGTGCGAAGGTGGTAAGTTGGTGCCCAGGGAGTGCGGGAGAGGGTGAGCAGGGACCAGCTACAGAGCGATCAGCGGGAAGTGCCTCTAAAAGGCCTTGCTGGATCTTCGCTATTTTAGTTATAAAAAAAGTAGACAACTCCTCACACCATTGTGCAGAGGACGGGAGGGGCATGGCTTCCGCCACAGGGGACACAAAGCTTTTGACGATCGCAAAGATCTCTCTGCTGTTGTTGTTGGCCTTATTAATGCGCCCGGCATAATAGAGACCTTTTGCTTGTCAAGCAGCACCTCGGGTGGTGAGATTATTGAGGCTTTTAGTGGTTTATGTGCTGGTATTCAACATAAAATCTCTAAACCTGTTATTAACTTAAGCAAGAATCCCAGATGGTTCAATAGCACTTGCTTGTGGGCTAATAGAGAACTGCATGAAGCATTAGCGGCTACACCCAGTCATATAACTTTAGTTAGATCATTAAGAGCCTGCTACAAGAAAGCAACTAAACTACACTCAGAGGAGATACTGAAAGAAAGAACGCTGGGATAATCTTGCCAGGGCTGCTTCACTTAAGGACGTAACTAGATTTTGGAAGGAAGTTAAAGGTATGAGGTCCATGGACACGAATATTACCCCCATAAGTTGCAATATATCCAGTGAACTATGGGAGGAGCATTTTGCTAGAATTTACACAGCTCCCACAAAGACCTCTAGTAGTTATACCTGCTTTCCAGTCCTAAAAGTTGCTATAACCATATCTGAAGTCGAAGATGCCATACACCAAAGTTTAGGGAACAAAGCACCAGGTTCGGATGGGCTATCAATCGGCCATATAAAGCATGAACAGGACTTTTGGGCTCCCCTTTTATGTAATGTTTTTAACAACCTGACTAATGCTATTATCCCGAGCACTTGGTCGACCAGTATTATTGTGCCCATTTTTAAAAAAGGCTACAGATCCAAACCCAGCTGTTATCACCAAATTTCTCTGATAGACAACACTTTGAAGATCTTGGGCAGGGTTGTCTTTAATAAGATTAGGAACTGGGCAGAAGACAACCATATTTTAAACTGTTGTAAGCTGGGTTTTAGAAGTAATGTTGGAACCATGGAACAGTGCTTGAATTTGAATCTTATCTTGGGGAAATATACGGTCGCTCAAAAAGTTCCACTTTATTTGGTTTTTATGGATTTAACCTCAGCCTTTGATTTTGTTAATAGATCGCGCTTATGAGAGATTCTTTTAAATTATGGGTTGGACGAGGCTTTGGGTTGTTTTTTGGTGTATTTGCACAGGGATTTGAAGGCACGGATGAGGATAAGTAACGATGGGGAAGTCTATGGGGACATCACTATCGGCAGAGGGATCAGACAAGGTTGTGTTCTGACCCCCCTGCTTTTTATCCTTTATATAAATGAATTACACTACTCCTTATCCAAATTGACCAGTGACGTACCCAAAATTAATGGTAAATTACTCCCTGCGCTTTAATACGCAGACGATGTGGTCCTTATGGGCCGCACCCCCAATGCACTTCGCACTTTAGTTACGGGATTTGTGTCTTTTATGATGGATCTAGACCTTTGCACAAATTTTAAAAAATCTTATATAATGACTTGTAGGCCGAATAAACACTGTATAAGTCCATTACATCGGGCAGGGAATCGCTAACATGCACAAGCACTTTTCCTTACTTGGGCCTAGTTTTCTGAAACTCAGGTTCTTGGCAAGCCCACACAGCCCACGGTAGAAGTAAGCTCACCAAAGCGGTTAATTCTATTGTTAGCCTTCAGCAACCAAAACAATCTGAGGTAGTGGTACCGTTGAATCAGATATATAAATCACAATGTGTACCAACGGCCACTTATGGTGCCGAAGTCTGGAGGCATGCGAACTGTAGTGGGATTCAAATTGAAGAGAACAGATTTTTATAGGAAGATCCTTGGGGCGCAAATCTCATCTCCAAATTATATATGCCATAAGGAACAGAATTTACAATTTGTGGTGGATTTTATTAGGTCCTGCCCAGCGATATTTTGGTTAAAAATATGGCAGAATCCCGCAGCAATTTTAACAAGAGAGATAATCATAGACTGCCTTAAGTGCGACAAGGGTGGCTGTATACCCTGGCTAGCTGCAGTAAACGAAAGTCTAGCTAGCGTGAATTTGGAGCACATTTTTTTATGCCCATTAGCAGTGGAAGGTATAAACATAAGATCAGTCAAGGGGGCGCTTTATGACCTGTACCATAAAGAAAGACAGGACCTTGAGCATCATAAACCTTTGATCATTAGATATATGCCCCTTCTGGAGGCACCGAGCATTCAACATCATATGCCACAGCAATACCTTAGGAAAAATATAGGGAGATGGAAAAGGAGTTTACTCTACCGCCTTAGGGATGGCAGCATAAAATACTCTTCTTTCCAATAGGCTTTAACAACAATTTGGAGCAATTGAGCTGCCCCTGCGGCATTAGTAGCAAACAAACTTTGTTAAATGTTTTACTCTTTTGTAAATTCTATGTAAGATACACAAAACAGTATTTCGATCCCTATATCAAGGCACGGTCTAACTTGGATTTTAAATTAGCATATTTTGAAATTTTAAAAGTAGGAAGTGACAATTTGATTTTTCGTGCAAGCACATTCCTACAAGCTGCGGTACGCTCACGCACTTTCATGAATGAATCCTAACGCCGTATAAATTTTGTAAGATGGCTAAGTGAAAAGCCCCTATTACCCCGGCCACAACCAAAACCTTGATGCAGCTGCAAGTAGTGGTAGGATTTAGGGGGTTTTAGTTTATATATTTATATCTTGATGCTCATTACTGGCTGACTCATTGAATAATATCGCACTTTATTTGTAAGTTATTGCTGACTCATTGAATAATATCAGACTTTATTCGTAAGTTATTGCTGATTTTGCACAATTAACTCAAATCTCATATTTTGCACATACCTGACCTATTGCGCATTATGGCACTTTATTTGCAACCTATTGCTGAATTGGCCCAACTGTCTCAAAACTCATATTTTGCACTATGCCATTTAAGCTGCTAGTTTTTAGGCCCGTCCAACTCTTTAAAATGAAATTTTATTACTGTAATTTTGTATCTGTATTGGATGATATTGTATATTTTATGTTGTAAAATTTATTGTATTTCTTATTGGTGGTGATGAACTGTGCTTTTATGGATATTCTTATCGGAATAAAGAATATTTGATTGATGATTTTGATTATCTAGTGATCGAATTCTACTGATTACTAAAATAAACTACTTGTTTTTCAATTTGAAAGCCTTCTCAACTATATTTTCTATACGTTTCTTCTTATAAAATGCTGTTTTTCTTTTACATTTCTTCATTTCCTTCATCAAATTCGACACAATTCTATTATAAAACATTCTTTTTCTAATTTCCTGAAATTGATCCTTCCTCCTTTTACTATACAGTGTTTGTTTACACAATGTTTTTCAATGGTTTTCTCTTTTCTCTTGTTTTTCTTTTTAGTTGCAGATACACTGTTTGTATTTTTGACATTGTCCACACTACTCCTAGTGTTTGATTAGTTTTTCAAAAATATCTTCGTTGTCTTACCAGGAGTTTTTTTCTTTTTCTTCACACATTGTTGTTAAGGTAAATCTTGTGGATGACTTCTCTTTAAATATTAAGCTTTATTATGTTGTTTCCTCTTTTCACTTTTTGAAGGCATGAAAAATATATATATAACATTATAAAAATAAATATATGAAATATACTCTTCTATTACTAAATAAATACAATGCAACATGACTAAGTATAAAAAACAACTGTGTAACTGATAACAGAAGTGCATACATACTCCATACAATGTTCAAGAACTACATCTGGAAGAATAGTACCTTAATCAATGTATCAGTAGTTGAACTTTTGAGCAAATAATGGATTAGGACATGCTACTAAATGCATCACTACAATAGTACAAGGGGAAAGAGAGAAAGGAGTATGAGAAGAGAGCTGGCAGTATGAGTAGATAAGGGGGAATGTGTGGAGAGAGGGGCATGTATGAGTTGAGAGGGGGGAGAATGTGGAGAGAGGGGGAGTATAAAGAGAGAAGGGGTGTATGAGGAGAGAGGGGATAGCATTAGGAGAGAGGAAGGAGTATGAGATGGGGAGACTATGAGGAGAGATGGGGGTATGAGGAGAAAGGGGGAGTATGAGGAGAGGGCGGAGTATGAGGAGAGGGGGACATATGAGGAGAGAGGAGGGAGTATAAGAAGAGAGAGAGGGAGTGTGAGGAGAGAGGGCAGGAGTATGAGGAGAAAGAGGATGAGTATAAAGAGAAAGAGAGAAGTATGTGGAAAGAAGGGGAAGTATGAGGGGAAAAGAGTAGTATAAAGAAAGAGAGGTGTGTATAAAAAGAGAGGGGAGAGTATGAGAAGAGAAGGGGGAGAATGTGGAGTATAAGGAGAAAGGCGGTGTATGAGGACAGAGGGTGGAGTATGAGGAGAGAGGGAGGAGTATGAGCAGATGGGGTAGTATGAGGAATGAAGGGGGAATAAGGAGAGAGAGGGGAGTATAATGAGAGGAGAACATGTAAGGAGAGGGAGGAGTATGAGGGAAGAAAATGAGTATGATGAGAGGGGAGAGGGAAAAGTATGAGCAGAGAGACAGGGAGTGTGAGGAGAGAGGGGGAGTATAAGGAGAGAGGAGTGTGTATGAGGAGAGAGGACAGAATATGAAGAGAGAGGGGAGAGTATTAGCAGAGAGAGGGAGAGTGCGAGGAAAGAGGGGGGAGTAAAAGGAGAGAGAGGAATATGAGTAAAGAAGGGGGAGTATGTGGAAAGAGGGGGAGTATGAGGATAAAGGGGGAGTATAAGGAGAGAAGAGTGTGTGTGAGGAGAGAGGACAGAATATGAAGAGAGAGGGAGAAGAATGTGGAGAAAAGTGAAATATAAGGACACAGGGGATGTTTAAGGAGAGAGGGGTAGTATAAGAAGACAATACGAAGTATTAGGAGAGGGGGAATATGAGGACAAGGGGTAATATGAGGAGAAGGAGGAGTAAGAGTAGAGAGGGAGGAGTTAGAGGAGAGAGGGGGGAGTATAAGGATAGGGTGGAGTATAAGGACAGGGAGGAGCATGAGGAGAGATAGGTGACCATGATGAAAGAGGGGGAATATCAGGAGGGAGGGGGGAGTATAAGGAGAGAGAGGTAGAGTGTGAGGAGAGAGGGGGGAGTATGAGGAAAGAGAGAGGCATATGAGAAGAGAGGGGAGAGTTTGTCGAAAGAGGGTCGAGTATAAGGAGAAAGGGGGAGTATAAGGAGAGGAGTGTGTATGAGAAGAGAGGAGGGAGTATGAGGAGAGAGGGGGAAGGTGGTGGAGAAAAAAGAAATATAAGGAGAGAGTGGGTGTTTAAGGAGAGAGGGGGTAGTATAAGGAGACAGTAAGAAGTATGAGGAGAGGAGGGAATATGAGGAGAGGGTGGAGTATGAGAAAAAGATGGAAAATGAAGAGAGAGAGAGAGTATGAGGGGACACCGCAAGTATGAGGAGAAGAGGAAATATGAGAAGAGAGGGGAGTATAATGAGAGGGGGGAGTATGAGGCGAGAGGAGGAGTATGAGGAGAGGAGTGAGTATGCGGAGAGAGAGGGGATTATGAGGAGAGAGGGAGGAGTATGAAGAGATGGGGAATTCTGAGTAGTGATGGGGTATGAGGAGAGAGTGTGGAGTATGGAAAAAGAGGGGCACGTATAAGGAGAAAAGAGCAGTATTAGAAGAGAGAGGAGGAGTGTAAAGAGAGAGGGGTATATAAGGAGAGAAGGATGTGTATGAGGAAAGAGGGGAGAGTATGAGAAGAGATGGGGAAGTAAAAGGAGAGAGAGAAGAGTATGACAACAGGGGGGAGAATAAGGAGAGAGAGGGGAGAGAGAGGGAGGAATGAGAAGAGAGGAGGAATATGAGGAGAGAGGGGGAGTATGAGCACAAGTATGAGGAGAGAGGGAGGAGTGCAAAGAGAGAGGGGGAGTATGAGGACAGAGGGGAGTATGAGGACAGGAGGAAGTATGAGGAGAGAGAGGCGAAAATGACTAAAGAGGGGAAATATCAGGAGAGAGGGTGGAGTATAAGGAGAGAGAGGGAGAGTGTGAGGAGAGAGAGGGGAGTATGAGGAGAGAGACAGGTATGAGAAGAGAAGAAGGAGTAAGAGGAGAGAGGGGGAGTATGAGCACAGAGAGGTAGAGTATAAGGAGAGAGGGGGTCTGTGAAAAGAGGGGCAAGTATGAGGAAAAAAGAGGAGTATAAGGAGAGAGGTCAGTGTATGAGAAAAGAATGGGGAGTATGAGAAGAGAATGGGGAGAATGTGGACAAAAGAAGAGTATAACAAGAGAGAGGGTGTATGAGGAGACAGGAGGTACTATGAGGAGAGAGGGAGGAGTATGAGAAGATGGGAGAGTATGTGGAGTGAAGGAGGTATAAAGAGAGAGGGGGGAGTATAAGGAAAGGAGAAATGTGAGTAGAGAGGGGAGTATGAGGAGACAGGGGACTTTGAGGGGAGAGGGGGAGTCTGAGGAGAGTGGAGAGTATGAGGAAAGAGGAGGGAGTTTAAGGAGAGAGGTAGGAGTATGAGGAGAGAAGGGAGACTATAACGAGAGAGACGGGGAGTGTGAGGGGAAAGAGGGAGTATAAGGAGACAGGGGTGTGTATGAGGAAAGAGGAGGGAGTATAAGGAGAAAGAGGGGAGAATGTGGAAAAAGGGGCGAATATAATTGCTAAATGCACACAAACGCACTGTGTGATTCTAGACAAAAAATATAAGACCTTGCATTTTACCAAAACACATTTACTAGTCTAGAAACGGTTAAGGTACTGTACACATTCCATGTATATAACTACTACATTTCAGTGGACAACCCTGACTCCTTTGGCAAATACATAACCAATTTGCTGCATTTTTTTGCCAACGTTACATCTAAAAAGTGACACAATAGAACAACAAAAAGGCACAACGGGCTTGTAAATCTGCTCCAGAGTGTATGCAGCAGTGTATGTATACTTACTGGGAAATTGTACATTTAGAACACAAGTCTGATTCCAGAGAAACAATACTACTAATTACTCTTAAAGGGCTAATATCACTGCACACATTACAGAAATATAATTATTGCATTTTACTGTACAACCATTAGTCATTTTGCAAATACAAAACCAATAACCAGTTTTTAAATCTATCAAAAGGAGAAAAAAGGATAGCTTTATAACCACTTACGTAGCTGAAAACACAAAACATGTAAAAATGCTTCTCTCAGAACAATTCCTAAATGCACACAGATGAACAGTGTAGACAAAAAATATAAGACCTTGCATTTTACCAAAACACATTTACTAGTCTAGAAACAGTTAAGTGACTGCACACATTCCATTTATATAACTACTACATTTCAGTGGTCAATCCTGACTCATTTTGCAAATACATAAGCAAATTGATGCATTTATTGTGCCAACATTACATTTAAAAAGTGACACAATACAACAACAAAGAGGCACAAAGCGCTTGTAAATCTGCACAATTAATTACTCTTAAAGTGCTAATATGGGTGCACACATTACAGAAATATAATTACTGCATTTTACTGTACAACCATGAGTCATTTTGCAAATACATAAACAATTTGCTGCATTATTTGTGCGAACATTGCATCAAAAAAGTAATGCAATGACAGCACAAAGACGCACAAGAGGCTTGTAAATATATCCCAGAGAATTTACAATAGTGTATGTATACTGACAGGAAAATTGTAGATTTAAAAGACAAGCCTAATTCTAAACAAGCAACACTATTAACTACTCTACAACTGAAAAAGTGACTGCACACATTCTAGATTTTTTAGTACTGCACTTTATTGCACACACCTTACTCACTAAACACATTAACTTACCAAATGGTTTTATCACAAGAGTTATCCAAATGCAGACAAACTCAGAATGTGATTCTACACACAGATGATTCTACACACTGAAGGATACACACATTAGTCCTACTAAAAACAAAATGCACCACATACATTCCCCTACAAGTTATCAACTCATCTTTCAAATTAATTTGTGATTAAGAAGAATGCCAGTCACACAGTAGATATTCTTATACAGAATCTCTCTACTCCAGTGTTTGCAGCAAAACCAAAAAAATGGCACATTTTCCCTCTGAATTTACACATATATACATATTAATAACAAATCAAATTGCTTCACACATTAATTCAAACCAAATACACATTTCTATTGGTTGAACATTTGAACCCTTTCCAACTGACATAACTTTGAACCCTACCGCCAACAGATCATGCAAAAGTCAACTGTCCACGGAGGTCAAAAGTTCAGCACACTGTAAAACACTCCTCCTAAACATGTTTAGACTCTGCAAACGTTACTTACTTATAAGTACCAATAAAGAGAAAAGGTCTTCTGAAAACCAACCAATATCTAAATAAATAAGCTTGATAGATATCTGTAAAACATATTTTTTTTAATTCTTTTTTTCTTGCTTAGGTAGTAGTACGGGATGACTTAGGAACCTCGCACCGCACGTCGTCCGGCTGCGCTTTGTATGCGTACTGTAAATTTACAGAAAAAAAATAGCCCCTATGACTAATTTTTATTATCCCCGGGGACCCCATCCCCTGGGGCTCAAATAAAACATTGGGGACCATGGGGGGAGCGCCAAAGCCCCCAAGGTCCCAGCAGGCTCCCCCTGTCCTTCGGTAGCGGGCATTGCTTTTCGTCAGAGAGAGCAGCTTACATGCTGCTCTCCCTGATTAAAAGCAATATGTTTTCTTATTTGGAAGAGAGAGCAGGTTTCCTGCTCTCTCTTCCAAATAGGAAAGCAGTTTGCTATGGTAGGGCAGGAACGGCGAGGCTCCCGCCCTACCATAACAAACAGCAGTATCCCGCGGGTAGGTACCCTGGGACACTGCAGGAGCCGGCCCTGGGGGGTGGTGGTCCCCAGGGCCATCAAAGGCTCCAGGAAGTGGGCCACGTTGCCCCCCTCCCATCATTTATAAAGCTCCGGGGGGTGGTGGTCTCCGGGGCTGTGGGGTCCATCACGAACCTCCAAATTTAAATATTAGAGCCCTGGGGAGATGGTTTACCCAGGGCGTGTGGGGGGGTTCAGTCCCCCCACACAGGTTTATTTCATTTTAAAAGAAGCCCTGGTGGGTGGAAGTGCCCCGGGGCTGCGGGGTGCCGTGAACCCCCCGCATACAAAATATTAAAGCCCCGGGGGCTGCCGATCCCCAGGACTAGGGGGGGCCCCTCTGGGCCCCCCTTAAATTATACAAAATAGGAAGCCCTGGAGGGGGGTCGGTCCCCGGAGCTGGAGGGGCCCCAGAGCCCCCACCCTAATAAAGTAAGCCCCTGGGGTGGCCGTCCAAGGTGCCCCTCTGGGCCCCCCTGTAGAAAGAATTGCCCCCAGGATTTAGCCCCCCAGGGGTCTAAAAAAAGAAAATATGCAATTTTTCTTTTTTTATCGGCAAGGTACCGTATGCGTATCCCGCGATTTTTATTAAACAAAAAAAACATTTGGGGCCTTTGGGTTCCTTGTGGGACCCCCTAATCAGGCCTAGGGGGTCAGGGTGTTTCTACTCTGCCCCCTTTTAGCGTTTTTTGCATTTCCTTCTCTGTTTTCTTGTACCTTGGTTTCAGGGATAGGGGGTCAGGGTGTTTCTACCCTGCCCCCTTTTAGCGTTTTTCACATTTGCTTCTCTGTTTTCTTGTGCCTCGGTTCTACTGAGGCACAAGATGGCTGCCAACAATTCCTGGTTTGGAGTGTTGACAGTTTTTAGCCATTTAGCATGCAGTTCGTGCTCGTAATGGTACGCGTACTGTCCTCGGATGGTACTCGTACAGTACAACTTCGAATATATATCTATGATTTTACTTTTGATTTTGTAAGGAACTACTGAACGGATTTACAACATTTAACAAGAAGCGTAATCTGCGAACCAAACTCTACCTTTTTGCCAAATTTGGTATAATTCCGTTCAGCAGTTCGGGCTGTACCCTTACTTAAAGGACCTTATGGAAAATTGCATGGGGAAAACACATTTTGGGCCCTCTTTTTTCTCGGCCCCCGCTTCACGAATCATCCCGAAACTTTCAGGAAAGGAGAAGAGCGGAGCGCCCCACCTTCTTTGAGTATTTCATTATCCGGCACCAAAGTTATTCCAAAAAGAATGTTGCGGATTTCCTACGGAAACTAGATCCTAACTAAACTACCCACTGGCTACCGTCAGTAGGTAATATATATATATATATATATATATATATATGTATATATATATATATATATATATATATATATATATATATATATATATATATATATATATATATATATATATATAAAACATATTTAAACCTTACAGACCTACACAGTCACTGGATGATGTCATCAGTAATGTTATTTGGGATGTTATCAGTGATATCACTGATCATTTCATAAATGATGTAATATGTGTCATCAGCAGAGTATTGTGGTGGCGCCTGTTATAGTTAGCTGAACTAACTACAACAGCGAAATTTCTCTGGTTTTATACGAGTGAAATGTTCAACTAACTATAACGTCCCTGAAACCTGTGTATTTTTTCAGTGGATATATGTATAGATAGAATATATATTTTTTTTACTTAAAAACAATGGTTGCAGGACTTTATAGTTAGTCTAATTTTCACTTGTACAAAACTAGTGAAATTCAGATGAAGGCAGGTCAAGTAGGTAGGCCCAAGCCCCATTTTTATGGACCATAAACATATATAGTCACTATAAAAAGTCAAATGCTTTTGATGCTTCAATGACAACATAACCACTGGTTCGGCAGCCCATTCTGTAAAAGATATACAGTCACACAACAACAATATGTTAATTTTGCTGCTTCTTCAAGGCATAAATCCCAAGTGATCTTGGTGCACCAGTGTTGAAAAACAAGAGAAAGTGTCAGGTACTGGAAGGGTCAAACTCAAGGCAGGTAATGCCAATTAGTCTTCAGTCCACACTCATTTTAATGTTCATAATCATTTTTCCTAAAAAGAGTTCATAATGTTGACAGTCACCAATATCTATGAAAAAATATAAACTGGAATTAGATTACCCACAAAATCTAGTAGACCACTAATCTGGGTGCAACAATGTCACCTGAACAAATGTAAAATTCTACAACAACCTAGGACCTTGGCAAAGGGATTGATCTTATAGACCAGGTTAGGGGCCTCAAAAACTGATTTTCTCTCCAAATTTAGGGTACACCATGTTTGTCCTTAAGACGCTGTATACCAAAAGAAGAAATAATGGTGGAAAATCCATTTTAGAGAAAGCAATCATAGAGCGTAATTGCTACATAGATCTGGCCCTTCAGATGATGTCAGTTTTTGGGTGTACCATGTGCTGTTTGTGACAATGCTAAATGTAGCCTCCTTGTTGAGAGAGCTGTACACAGAGTACAAGCAGCATGAGCTGCTAGACCACCCTGCTTACCTTGAGTGTGCATATTTATCTGTTCCTATTTATTTAGGCAGTGCTCCGTGTACGACTTTTGTCTTCGGGATTGATCACAGTGGTCACAGACAAATGTGCAGAATACTAGTGACAAAGCAAATACACTTGTCTCCCTTCATGAGCGGAAGAAAGCATGATAGCTCTTCTTCAAAAATACCCATATTTTTGGGGGGAATCTGAAGCACATTTCTGATTTCACTGAGTCCTAGAGAGCAAAAATAACGCTCACCCTCAAATTATTGTACCAGCAGGAACAATTGACCAGCCCAATATATAGATTGTTGCAAAACCTTTAGTCTACGTTGGCTGTTAATTGGCTGTTAAACGTTATGTGCCTGAGCTGCAAACCATGGCTAAGCTGTTGCTGCCCTACAGGTCAGGGAAATAAGGCTATTAGCACCCTCTTCCTTCTCATCCAGTTGTGCATTTTTCCCACTGGTCATTGCTCGGCCTGACAGCTCCTGTCCACCACAACAGCAGTACAGATGAGGCTTTCTTAACCGAGATTCTAGTTCTGATCTCTCTGCCACACTGGGGATACCCTTCTCTTTTGTTCCGCAAAAGGGAATGTCAGCCCTCACAACCATTGACACGTATTCATCTTTCAATAGTTGTAATGGATTTTTAGTGGTAGCTATGTCCTATATTAAGCATTAGTGAGGGAGATGAAGATGCTGTTGAAGCAAGACAGAAAGACCAGCTTATAATAAAAGAAAGCCAGGACAGTATTATCTTTGTTGGTGGACACAAGTTGTTTATCCCTTTTCAAATAGAGAAATAGAAAAAACAGAATGGCAGACTCATAGGCAGAGAGCTGGCAGTCAATGATGGACCCCACTACGGTCCTATATCGGGTGGTATAACACGCAAAATGAGAATTCTGATTAACTGGCAAGCACCCAACATTTCATACTGGATAGTAATTGTCTTCAAGGGACTGATGTATATCTTGGCGATAAGGATACTCAATGGCAACATAACATAATGGTCCGCCCACCCAATTTAGATGCATACAGATCACAGGTTTGGCTACAGCGGTGACCACTCCGTCCCCGCCATAGCCAAATCACTCCATTACCGAATGGGGTAAAGGGTCGTCAGTGAAATTACCATATGTCTGTCCACTCAATCAGGATGGAAGGACATAAAAATATTTTTTTACTGCCCTTCATGGCCATTCAAATCCCAGTTGTGAGAGACAGTGCTGAACTAATAATGCTCTGCTCGCCAATTGAGATGACTCCCATTGTGAGGGGAGCCTTACTTTTTTAATTTTCAAAAACAAAATCCTGCTTCAGGACGCAGCCTTGCAACACAAAGCAAAATACATTGGCAGGAGTTGGCATGAAACTATTTCCTCACAATACATTATAAATGACCGCCTGCTGTCATTTATAAATGTGGTTGACAGTCTGTCCACCAGGGGGATAGAGTTATTTAATCCATACCCCTGGTGGAAAGACTGGCCGTCCACTAACTTATACATAAGGCCATAACTCACGCACTGGTGGTATAACTTGATCGGGGCCATCATAAGTAGAGTGTCTGTATATTTTCCAAGCCAAGAACAACATTCTTTTGAATGATCTGGGTTCTTTAAGTTTTTAACTGATTCTCAAACCAGTGAATATAGAATGTTTTTCATTCTTTATGCTTATATTGTATAGAATATCTAAGATCTCTCTCACCTACTATTAACTCCCAACTCACTTTTCACTTCACAAATCTGGCACTTAAAGTATGTTTGGAATGATTTCTATTATCCTAAAAAGGTACTATAAGTAAACAGTGTTTAAGACTTTAAGGTCCAGATCTGTGACCATTAAATTTTGAGAGTCTCTAAATGCGATTTCTTGTGACTCACAATTAGGGACTCGCAAAATACGATATTCTAATTTGTCTCAGGCACGTTTATCAATTCCCAATGGAGTTGCAAATGACATACCAAGTTAATATTCATGAGGTAGGTCACAATTTGAGACCCATTGGAAATGACCTGTAATGGTGGCCTGCTGGGGTCAGCGGACCCCCCTGTCTGTGAATGCTTTTTGTAGGTTATGAACTCGAAATATAGGATTAGTTCATGTGAAAAGACTCTTTAGCAAATGGCCGGATTCTCCGCTTGCGACTGCTAAAACAGATCGTACATCAGGCCCCGATACTCCTGGGTGTTTTGCATATCGTTGAAGGTAAACGAGTTACCATTTCAGCCTTGCAAATTCTCTATGGGGCAGGTGTATCAAGATTCCGAATTGCGAATTCTAAATAGCGATTTTTTGCGAATCGCTATTTAGAATTCGCAAAATGGAATGTATGTACAAAATCACTATTTTTTAGCGATTCCTTAATATTCTTTATTTGCGAATTCACATTTTGCGAATTCGCAAATAAGGAATAATTTCCAATGCATTCCTATGGGCCAGGAGGCCCATAGGAATGATAGTGTAATAATACTCAAATTGCGAATTCGCAATTTGCTAATCGCAATTTGAGAATTATTTCAAGGGTGCAGGGGTGTCTCAAAGACACCCTGCTGCACCCCTGAAATTTACATGTGTGTGCATGTGGCACACATACATGCCACCCTCACAAATAGGGCATTTTTAAAAGAAATCACAAATTACCACCAACTACAAGTTGGTGGTAATTTGCGATTTCTTAACACAAATTTGCTATTTCAAAAAGTTACATACATATCATTTAAGGAATCACAAAATTTGCGATTCCTTAAATGCTTAAGCAAAATAAGGAATCGCAAATTATTGCAATTCCTTATTTTGCGATTTTTTGATGCATATGAAAAAATGTATTAAACGTTTTCTGAAACGAAAGTCATATTTAGTAACATGATTTACTGTACAATTCAGTATCTTGCTTTAAAACAAAGTCTGGCCTTCTCCTCCACAAATAATTATT